>NW_025747221.1:0-17500 GCF_021184085.1 Oncorhynchus gorbuscha
AAAGAGGTGGATGAGGAAGAGATAAGGAGGAGGAGGAGAAAGAGGTGGATGAGGAAGAGATAAGGAGGGGAGGGGAGAGAAGAGGTGGATGAGGAAGAGATAAGGAGGGGAGGAGGAGAAAGAGGTGGATGAGGAAGAGATAAGGAGGAGGAGGAAGGGAGGAGGAGGTGGATGAGGAAGAGATAAGGAGGGGAGGAGGAAGAGAAAGAGGTGGATGAGGAAGAGATAAGGAGGAGGAGGAGAAAGAGGTGGATGAGGAAGAGATAAGGAGGGAGGAGGAGGAGAAAGAGGTGGATGAGGAAGAGATAAGGAGGGGAGGGAGGAGGAGAAAGAGGTGGATGAGGAAGAGATAAGGAGGGGAGGAGGAGAAAGAGGTGGATGAGGAAGAGATAAGGAGGGGAGGAGAAGAATGAGGTGGATGAGGAAGAGATAAGGAGGGGAGGAGAAGAAAGAGGTGGATGAGGAAGAGATAAGGAGGGGAGAGAGAAGAAAGGTGGATGAGGAAGAGATAAGGAGGGGAGGAGAGAAAAGAGGTGGATGAGGAAGAGATAAGGAGGGAGGAGGAGAAGAAAGAGGTGGATGAGGAAGAGATAAGGAGGGGAGGAGGAGAAGAAAGAGGTGGATGAGGAAGAGATAAGGAGAGGAGGAGAAAGAGGTGGATGAGGAAGAGATAAGGAGGGGAGGAGAAGAATGAGGTGGATGAGGAAGAGATAAGGAGGGGAGGGGAGGAGGAGAAAGAGGTGGATGAGGAAGAGATAAGGAGGGGAGGGGAGGAGAAAGAGGTGGATGAGGAAGAGATAAGGAGGGGAGGAGGAGAAGAAAAGAGGTGGATGAGGAAGAGATAAGGAGGGGAGGAGGAGGTGGATGAGGAAGAATAAGGAGGTGGATGAGGAAGAGATAAGGAGGGGAGGGAGGAGGAAGTGGATGAGGAAGAGATAGGGAGGAGGGGAGAGGAGAAAGAGGTGGATGAGGAAGAGATAAGGAGGGGAGGGGAGGAGGAGAAAGAGGTGGATGAGGAAGAGATAAGGAGGGAGGAGAAGAAAGAGGTGGATGAGGAAGAGATAAGGAGGGGAGGAGAAGAAAGAGGTGGATGAGGAAGAGATAAGGAGGGGAGGAGAGGAGAAAGAGGTGGATGAGGAAGAGATAAGGAGGGAGGAGGAGAAATGAGGTGGATGAGGAAGAGATAAGGGGGAGGAGGAGAAAGAGGTGGATGAGGAAGAGATAAGGAGGAGGGAGGAAGAAAAAGGTGGATGAGGAAGAGATAAGGAGGGGAGGAGAAGAAAGAGGTGGATGGAGATGGAGGAGGAGAAAAGATATGAGGAAGAGATGGAGGGGAGGAGGAGAAAGATGAGGAAGAGATAAGGAGGGGGAGGAGGAGAAAAGAGGTGGATGAGGAAGAGATAAGGAGGAGGGGAGGAGAAGAAAGAGGTGGATGAGGAAGAGATAAGGAGGGGAGGAGGAGGAGAAAGAGGTGGATGAGGAAGAGATAAGGAGGGAGGGGAGGAAGAAGAAAGGGGTGGATGGGAAGGATAAGGAGAAAGAGGTGGATGAGGAAGAGATAAGGAGGAGGAGGAGAAGAAAGAGGTGGATGAGGAAGAGATAAGGAGGAGGAGAAGAAAGGGGGGAGGAGGAAGAGATAAGGAGGAGGAAGAGATAAAGTGGATGGGAAGAGATAAGGAGGGGAGGAGGAGAAAGAGGTGGATGAGGAAGAGATAAGGAGGAGGAGAAGAAAGAGGTGGATGAGGAAGAGATAAGGAGGGAGGAGAGGAGAAAGAGGTGGATGAGGAAGAGATAAGGAGGAGGAGAAGAAAGAGGTGGATGAGGAAGAGATAAGGAGGAGGAGAAGAACGAGGGATGAGGAAGAGATAAGGGAGGATGAGGAAGAGATAAGGAGGGGGAGGAGAAAAGGGTGGATGAGGAAGAGATAAGGAGGGGAGGAGAAGAATGAGGGTGGATGAGGAAGAGATAAGGAGGGGAGGAGAAGAAAGAGGTGGATGAGGAAGAGATAAGGAGGGGAGGAAGAGGGATGGGAGAGAAAGAAGGGAGGATGGAAGAGATAATGAGGAGATAAGGAGGAGGAGAGAAAAAGAGGTGGATGAGGAAGAGATAAGGAGGGGAGGAGAAGAAAGAGGTGGATGAGGAAGAGATAAGGAGGGGAGGGAGAGAGGTGGATGAGGAAGAGATAAGGAGGAGAATGAGGTGGATGGAGGAGAAAGAAGTGGATGAGGAAGAGATAAGGAGGGGAGGGGAGGAGAGAAAGAGGTGGATGAGGAAGAGATAAGGAGGGAGGAGGAAGAAAGAGGTGGATGAGGAAGAGATAAGGAGGGGAGGGAGGAAGAGAAAGAGGTGGATGAGGAAGAGATAAGGAGGGGAGGAGAAGAAAGAGGTGGATGAGGAAGAGATAAGAGGAAGAGATAAGGAGGATGAGGAAGAGGAGGAGGAGAGAAAGAAGTGGATGAGGAAGAGATAAGGAGGGAGGAGAAGAAAGGGATGGAAGAGATAAGGAAGAGATAAGGAGGGAAGGAGGGAGGAGGAGAAAGAGGTGGATGAGGAAGAGATAAGGAGGGAGGAGGAGAAGAAATGAGGAAGGATAAGGAGGGGAGGAAGAGAAGAAGGGATGAGGAAGAGATAAGGAGGAGGAGAAAATGAGGTGGATGAGGAAGAGATAAGGAGGGGAGGAGAAGAAAGAGGTGGATGAGGAAGAGATAAGGAGGGGGGAGGAGAAGAAAGAGGTGGATGAGGAAGAGATAAGGAGGGGAGGAGAGAAAGGTGGATGAGGAAGAGATAAGGAGGGGAGGAGAAGAAAGAGGTGGATGAGGAAGAGATAAGGAGGGAGGGAGGAGGAGAAAAGAGGTGGATGAGGAAGAGATAAGGAGGGGAGGAGGGAGGAAAGAAAGGTGGATGAGGAAGAGATAAGGAGGGGAGGAGGAAAGAATGAGGAGGTGGATGAGGAAGAGATAAGGAGGGGAGGAGAAGAAAGAGGTGGATGAGGAAGAGATAAGGAGGAGAGGGAGGAGGAGAAAGAAGTGGATGAGGAAGAGATAAGGGAGGGGAGGAGAAAAAAGAGGTGGATGAGGAAGAGATAAGGAGGGGAGGGAGGAAGAGAAAGGAGGAGTGGATGAGGAAGAGATAAGGAGGGGAGGAGAAGAAAGGGGTGGATGAGGAAGAGATAAGGAGGGGAGGAGGAAGAAAAGAGGTGGATGAGGAAGAGATAAGGAGGGGAGGAGAAGAAAGAGGTGGATGAGGAAGAGATAAGGAGGGGAGGAGAAGAAAGGTGGATGAGGAAGAGATAAGGAGGAGGAGAAGAAAGAGGTGGATGAGGAAGAGATAAGGAGGGAGGAGAAGAAAGAGGTGGATGAGGAAGAGATAAGGAGGGAGGAGAAGAAAGAGGTGGATGAGGAAGAGATAAGGAGGAGGAGGAAAGAAAGAGGATGAGGAAGAGATAAGGAGGGGAGGAGGAGAAAGAGGTGGATGAGGAAGAGATAAGGAGGGGGAGAAGAAAGAGGTGGATGAGGAAGAGATAAGGAGGAGGAGGAAGAAAAGAGGTGGATGAGGAAGAGATAAGGAGGGGGGAGGAGGAGAAAGAGGTGGATGAGGAAGAGATAAGGAGGGGGGAGGAGAGAAAGAGGTGGATGAGGAAGAGATAAGGAGGGGAGGAGAAGAAAGAGGTGGATGAGGAAGAGATAAGGAGGAGGAGGAAGAAAGAGGTGGATGAGGAAGAGATAAGGAGGGGAGGAGAGAAAGAGGTGGATGAGGAAGAGATAAGGAGGGGAGGAAAGAAAGATGGATGAGGAAGAGATAAGGAGGGGAGGAGGAGAAAGAGGTGGATGAGGAAGAGATAAGGAGGGGAGGAGGAAGAAAGAGGTGGATGAGGAAGAGATAAGGAGGGGAGGAGGAGAGAAAGAGGTGGATGAGGAAGAGATAAGGAGGGGGAGAAGAAAGGGTGGATGAGGAAGAGATAAGGAGGGAGGAGAGGAAGAGATGAGGAAGAGATAAGGAGGGGAGGAGAAGAAAGAGTGGATGAGGAAGAGATAAGGAGGAGAAGAAAGAGGTGGATGAGGAGGAGGAAGGAGGGATGAGGAAGGAGAAAAGAAAGAGTGGATGAGGAAGAGATAAGGAGGGGAGGAGAAGAAAGAGGTGGATGAGGAAGAGATAAGGAGGGGAGGAGAAGAGGATGAGGAAGAGAAAGAGGTGGATGAGGAAGAGATAAGGAGGGGAGGATAAGGAGGGGGAGGAGAAAAAGAGGTGGATGAGGAAGAGATAAGGAGGGGAGGGGAGGAAGAGATAAGGAGGAGAGAAAGAGGTGGATGAGGAAGAGATAAGGAGGGGAGGAGGAAGAGAAAGAAGTGGATGAGGAAGAGATAAGGAGGGGAGGAGAAGAAAGAGGTGGATGAGGAAGAGATGAGGAAGAGATAAGGATGGGAAGAGATAAGGAGGAGGAGAGAAAGAGGTGGATGAGGAAGAGATAAGGAGGGGAGGAGAAGAAAGAGGTGGATGAGGAAGAGATAAGGAGGGGAGGAGAAGAAAGAGGTGGATGAGGAAGAGATAAGGAGGGAGGAAGGAGGAAGAGAAAGAAGTGGATGAGGAAGAGATAAGGAGGGAGGAGAAGAAAGAGGTGGATGAGGAAGAGATAAGGAGGGGAGGAGAAGAAAGAGGTGGATGAGGAAGAGATAAGGAGGGGGAGGAGAAGAATGAGGTGGATGAGGAAGAGATAAGGAGGGGAGGAGGAAGAAAGGGTGGATGAGGAAGAGATAAGGAGGGGAGGAGGAAGAGAAAGAGAAGTGGATGAGGAAGAGATAAGGAGGGGAGGAAGAAGAAAGAAGTGGATGAGGAAGAGATAAGGAGGGGAGGAGAAGAAAGAGGTGGATGAGGAAGAGATAAGGAGGGGAGGGGAGGAAGAAAAGAAGTGGATGAGGAAGAGATAAGGAGGGGAGGAGAAGAAAGAGGTGGATGAGGAAGAGATAAGGAGGGGAGGAGAAAAGAATGAGGAAGAGATAAGGAGGGAGGAGGAAGAAAGATATGAGGAAGGATAAGGAGGGGAGGAGAAGAAAGAGGTGGATGAGGAAGAGATAAGGAGGGAGGGAGAAGAAAGAGGTGGATGAGGAAGAGAAAGAGGTGGATGAGGAAGAGATAAGGAGGAGGAGGAGAATGAGGTGGATGAGGAAGAGATAAGGGAAGGGGAGGAGGAGAAAGAGGTGGATGAGGAAGAGATAAGGAGGGCATGCCATCACATCCATCTAAGACATCCTCAAGCCTCAATTCCTCTCACCCTCCTCCTTATTTCACTTCCTTTTGATCGGAAACCGAATCACTGCACGTCACTGCAGGAATCACCCCCCCCCGACATGCGGATTCTGATGATGTAACCAGGGAGCAGGGGCCCTGACATGCGGATTCTGATGATGTAACCAGGGACCAGGGGGCCTGACATGCAGATTCTGATGATGTAACCAGGGACCAGGGGGCCTGACAGGTGGATTCTGATGATGTAACCAGGGAGCAGGGGGCCTGGCATCTCTGATGATGTAACCAGGGAGCAGGGGCCTGACATGCGGATTCTGATGATGTAACTAGGGGAGCAGGGGGCCTGACATGATTCTGATGATGTAACCAGGGGAAACAGGGGCCTGACATGATTCTGATGATGTAACCAGGGAGCAGGGGGCCTGACATGAGACTCTGATGATGTAACCAGGGAGCAGGGGGCTCTGATGATGTAACCAGGGAGCAGGGGGCTCTGATGATGTAACCAGGGGGGCTCTGATGATGTAACCTGGGAGCAGGGGCTCTGATGATGTAACCAGGGAGCAGGGGGCTCTGATGATGTAACCAGGGAGCAGGGGCTCTGATGATGTAACCAGGGAGCAGGGGCTCTGATGATGTAACCAGGGAGCAGGGGGCTCTGATGATGTAACCAGAAAACAGGGGGCTCTGATGATGTAACCAGGGAGCAGGGGGCTCTGATGATGTAACCAGGGAGCAGGGGGCAGACTCTGATGATGTAACCAGGCAGCAGGGGGCTCTGCAGTGATTTTAAGATGAGTGTGCATGCATACGCAGGCAACACGCCATCATGACCACATGGATATGGGTTACCAGGGGGCCCTGGCATCTGATGATGTAACCAGGGAAACAGGGGCTGTGATTTTGATGTCCCCAGGATTTCTAGGGGCATTTGATGATGTTTGGGGCAGAAGGGGGCCTGACATGCAGACTCTGCTGATGTAACCAGGAAGCAGGGGTTTTACCTCTGCACATGCACTGATTCTGATGATGTAACCAGGGAACTAAATTAAGGAAATATCATTCAATCTCAATCTGATGATAGTTGGGTGTATGATGGTTCTGATGATGTAACCAGGGAGCAGGGGGTTCTGATGATGTAACCAGGGAGCAGGGGGTTCTGATGATGTAACCAGGGAGCAGGGGGCTCTGATGATGTAATAGGGAGCAGGGGCTCTGATGATGTAACCAGATGCAGGGGCTCTGATGATGTAACCAGGGAGCAGGGGCTCTGATGATGTAACCAGGGAGCAGGGGGCTCTGATGATGTAACCAGGGAGCAGGGGGCTCTGATGATGTAACCAGGGAGCAGGGGCCTGACATGCAGACTCTGATGATGTAAGAGTGCAGAGGAGAAGCAGTGAGAGTTTTAAGGTCAGAGAGCTGAGTGTGCATGCATACGCAGGCAACACGCCATCATGACCACATGGATGACACGGACCACCGGTTCTATGGGTTAGTCATTATTATGTACAGAGGGCCCTGTTCATAAGGGCATGCAATGGAAAATGTTTCAAACGTTTTGCAACAGAAACAGAAAATGTGATTTTGAGTCCCTCCCTATTTCTAGTCCATTTTATTGTGTTTGGTGCAGAAGCATATTAACACATGTTCTGATGGGAATAAATTTACAACAGTTGTTTTACCCATTGTTGCACTGTTTGTGTATTGTTGAATGTCAAGTTGGCTAATGAAACAAATTAAGGAAATATTCAATTCAATCTGTCAGTGCAGGTGAATGAGGAGTAAAAGCGAATGATGGTTGAAAACAGAGTATTTAATCCAGAATAAACTTTACAAAACAAAAAGCATAATACTACACGTAAAGACGAGAACCATTGGACTGGAGACTTGATCGAGAACTGCAGGTTGCCTCGGGAAGGCACTTGAACCTAGCAGACTCAGACACCTGCTCACCACGCAGCATCTGAGGGAAACACGACACGATTGGACTTGGTCTGGGCAAAACATAGACACAGCACGGTGAATTATAAATGAGGATTTCCTAGAGAGGGGCAGGCGGATACAGAAACAAATATGGAGATGATCTGAATAGCCAGAGCATGGATCAGATATATTACAGTGGAAAAGGGGCGGACAAATGAGCACAGCTCGTGAATAATGTGAAAACCAAACACAGCTCATTCCAACTGACAGATGAGTACAATGTATTTGTATTTTTATTTTACTCTTATCCAGGAACACAGTACTGAGTGCATACATTTTCAACATAATTGTACTGGTTCCCCTTGGGAATTGAATCCAGAACCTTGGCATTGCAAGCACCATGATTTACCAACTGAGCTACAACAGGGAGAATGAGAAAACACAATATATAGCAGAAAGCAAAGAACCTCCCTCACCACTAAGACACTCACACATTGCGCCAAAACGCAAAGTAAGAAACAATGAGATAGGTCCTAGATCTAGTAACATGAGCCAACAGCATCCACCTAAACACAAACACACAGACACAGCTAGGAATTTGCTTTCACGTGTCCAATAGACTCCTAAACACTCCCACCCCTCTTGTTTTTACTGGTTGTCCCTAGTATTGGGAGCTGTCCATGGTACTGAAATATATATTCATCGATGGTAAACTGAGCTGAGCATCACACACACACACACACACACACACACACACACACACACACACACACACACACACACACACACACACACACACACACACACACACACACACACACACACACACACACACACACACACACACACACACACACATACAGACACACACAGACAGAAGAACAATGTCAGTTGTCAGTGTAGGGACTGGGAGTTCTAAGCCATGGGGGATATAATATGGGATCTCTGGGCAGATGGGCATCCAAGCATTACTCCCATCCCAGATTCATGTGATTAACCTCAAACGTCCCTATTTTGTGACACAGAAAGGTCAGGATGATTAAACTCCAATCTGGAAGGTGAGGCTGTCGCAGAACTGGGTCGTATTCGTTCTGCATCAAATGGAGGAAAACTGACTGAAACAGGGAAGGACTATATGGACTTGTCCAGTAAAAAGAAAATGCTTGTTTCTGTTGTCAATTGAAATATATATTTTTTAATGTTTTGCTACGGTGTGCCCTAATGAATCCAACCCTGGTGTACTGGATGACAAACATCACCTGACGTCTGATCTAGAGGTCGACCGATTAATCGGAATGGCCGATTAATTGGGGCCGATTTCAAGGTTTCATAACAATCGGAAATCTGTATTTTTGGACACCGATTTTGCAGATTTTAATTTTTTTACACCTTTATTTAATATTTATTTAACCAGGCAAGTCAGTTAAGAACACGTTCTTATTTTCAATGACGGCCTAGGAACAGTGGGTTAACTGCCTCGTTCAGGGGCAGAATGACAGATTTCCACCTTGTCGGCTCGGGGGATCCAAACTTGCAACCTTACAGTTAACTAGTCCAACGCAATAACGATCTGCCTCTTGTTTCACTCCACAAGGAGACTGCCTGTTACGCGAATGCAGTAAGCCAAGGTAAGTTGCTAGCTAGCATTAAACTTATCTTATAAAAAACAATCAATCAATCATAATCACTAGTTAACTACACATGGTTCATGATATTACTAGATATTTCAGGCTAAATTGATTTTATTGATGTATTAAATTAAGTTAAAATAACTGTGCATTCAGTATTGTTGTAATTGTCATTATTACAAATAAAACATTAAAAAATCGTCCGATTAATCGGTATCGGCTTTTTTGGTCCTCCAATAATCGGTATCGGTATCAGTGTTGAAAAATCAATGGAATAGGCATCCATAGATTACAGCGTCTGTAGCTAGAGGTCAATTGATTTCCATATGACCTCTGAGGAGGACGCTAAAGAGAGGGTCTATTTCAATAGACTTAACAAGTGGCTTCCTCTCCTCGTCTCCTTTCCTCCCTCTGCTCTTTAAAAGGCCAAAGTAATAGAATACCCTCTAGAAATGTGATTACTCCTGTCCAGTTCTTTAGCGGCACTGCATATAGATTAAAAGAAACGAAAAAGCAAACAAGAAGAGGAAGTCCATTCAGACTATTGAGATGCACCCCCAGTGAATGCCAACCAGACTGGAGTGACACCAAAAGACAGCAGGTGATTTTCTATTAGCATTTCTCATAATTACATATCCATCTCTTGGCAACGCTTTACTCACCGCTGATTGCTCATCACTGCTCATTTGCATACGCTATCTGGAGCGCATCGATTAGATGGGTGTTTATTTTACTGGAGCTCGAAAGGAGAAAGTCATCTGGCATGTCAACTTTGTCACAGGAATAACAACGAAGTATGGTTAGACTATTCAAATTCAAAACATGTCTTTGACAGTAAATTCCTATCCGTATGTATTTGGACAGTGAAGCTCACATTTTGAATTTGGCTCTGTACTTCAGCATTTTGGATTTGAGATCAAATGGTTTATTTGAGGTGACAGTGCGGAATGCCACCTCATATTTGATGGTATTTTCATGCATATCTGTTTAACTGTTTAGAAATGAAGGCACTTTATGTATTTAGTCCCTACATTTGGAGAAGTCATAAGTATTTGGACAAATTCACTTATTAAAGTAGTCAAAGGTTTTCTATGTTTACAGTGTCTTCAGAAAGTATTCAAACCCCTTGACTTTTTCCACATTTTGTTGTTACAGCCTGAATATAAAATGGATCACATTTAGATGTTGTGTCACACTATATCCCATAATGTCAAAGTGGAATTGTGTTTTCTTTTCTTTTTTACAAATGAATTCAAAATCAAAAGCTGAAATGTCTTGAGACAATAAGTATTAAAACCTAATTAGGTTCAGGAGTAAGAATGTGCTTAACAAGTCATATAATATGATGCATGGACTCTTGTGTGAACAATAATAGTGTTTAACATGATTTTTGAATGACTACCTCATCTCTGTACCCCACACATACCTGTCTGTAAGGTCCCTCAGACGAGCAGTGAATTTTAAACACAGATTCAACCCCAAAGACCATAAAGCTTTTCAATTTCCTCACAAAAAGGGCACATATTGGTTGATGGGTAAAAATTGACATTGAATATCCCTTTGAGCACGGTGAAGTTATTAATCACACTTTGGATGATGTATCAGTACACCTGTCACTACCAAGGTACAGACGTCCTTCATAACTCAGTTGATGGACAGGAAGGAAACCGCTCAGGGATTTAGCCATGAGGCCAATGGGGACTTTAAAACAGTTATAGAGTTTAATGGCTTTGATAGGAGAAAACTGAGGATTGATCAACAATATTGTAGTTCCTCCACAATACTAATCTAAATGTTTGGAGTACAAAGCGTTATGTTTGGAGCAAATCCAACACAACACATCATTGAGTACCACTCTTCATAGTTTCAAGCATGGTGGTGGCTGCAACATGTTATGGGTATGACTGTAGATGAGTTACAGACTAGACTATAAATGGGTTACAGACTAGACTATAAATGGGTTACAGACTAGACTATAAATGGGTTGCAGACTAGACTATAAATGGGTTGCAGGCTAGACTATAAATGGGTTACAGGCTAGACTATAAGTGGGTTACAGGCTCGACTATAAATGGGTTACAGACTAGACTATCAATGGGTTACAGATTAGACTATAAATGGGTTACAGACTAGACTATCAATGGGTTACAGGCTTACAGACTAGACTATCAATGGGTTACTAGACTAGACTATCAATGGGTTACAGACTAGACTAGAAATTGGTTACAGACTAGACTAGACTATAAGTGGGTTACAGGCTAGACTATAAGTGGGTTACAGGCTCGACTATAAATGGATTACAGACTAGACTATCAATGGGTTACAGATTAGACTATAAATGGGTTACAGGCTAGACTATCAATGGGTTACAGGCTAGACTATCAATGGGTTACGGATTAGACTATAAATGGGTTACAGACTAGACTATAAATGGGATACAGGCGGTTTCTGGCAGGGTCTAGACTAGCTACAGTCAGTGGTCTCTGGCAGGGTCTAGACTAGCTACAGTCAGTGGTCTCTGGCAGGGTCTAGTCTAGTTACAGTCAGTGGTCTCTGTCAGGGTCTAGTCTAGTCACAGTCAGTGGTCTCTGGCAGGGCCTAGTCTAGTCACAGTCAGTGGTCTCTGGCAGGGTCTAGTCTAGTCACAGTCAGTGGTCTCTGTCAGGGTCTAGTCTAGTCATGGTCAGTGGTCTCTGGCAGAGTCTAGTCACAGTCAGTGGTCTCTGGCAGGGCCTAGACTAGCTACAGTCAGTGGTCTCTGTCAGGGTCTAGTCTAGTCACAGTCAGTGGTCTCTGTCAGGGTCTAGACTAGCTACAGTCAGTGGTCTCTGGCAGAGTCACAGTCAGTGGTCTCTGGCAGGGCCTAGACTAGTCTGGTCTCTGTCACAGTCAGTGGTCTCTGGCAGGGTCTAGTCTAGTCACAGTCAGTGGTCTCTGGCAGGGCCTAGACTAGCACAGTCAGTGGTCTCTGGCAGGGTCTAGTCTAGTCACAGTCAGTGGTCTCTGTCAGGGTCTAGTCTAGTCACAGTCAGTGGTCTCTGTCAGGGTCTAGACTAGCTACAGTCAGTGGTCTCTGTCAGGGTCTAGTCTAGTCACAGTCAGTGGTCTCTGTCAGGGTCTAGTCTAGTCACAGTCAGTGGTCTCTGGCAGGGCCTAGACCAGCTACAGTCAGTGGTCTCTGGCAGGGTCTAGACTAGTCACAGTCAGTGGTCTCTGGCAGGGCCTAGACTAGCTACAGTCAGTGGTCTCTGTCAGGGTCTAGTCTAGTCACGGTCAGTGGTCTCTGGCAGGGTCTAGACTAGTCACAGTCAGTGGTCTCTGGCAGGGCCTAGACTAGCTACAGTCAGTGGACTCTGTCAGTGGTCTCTGGCAGGGTCTAGACTAGTCACAGTCAGTGGTCTCTGGCAGGGTCTAGACAGTCAGTGGTCTCTGTCAGGGTCTAGTCTAGTCAGTGGTCTCTGGCAGGGGGCCTAGACTAGCTACAGTCAGTGGTCTCTGTCAGGGTCTAGTCTAGTCACAGTCAGTGGTCTCTGGCAGAGTCTAGTCACAGTCAGTGGTCTCTGGCAGGGCCTAGACTAGCTACAGTCAGTGGTCTCTGTCAGGGTCTAGTCTAGTCACAGTCAGTGGTCTCTGGCAGGGTCTAGTCTAGTCACAGTCAGTGGTCTCTGGCAGGGCCTAGACTAGCTACAGTCAGTGGTCTCTGGCAGGGTCTAGACTAGTCACAGTCTCTGGCAGTCCAGCTACAGTCAGTGGTCTCTGGCAGGGCCTAGACTAGCTACAGTCAGTGGTCTCTGGCAGGGTCTAGTCTCAGTGGTCTAACTGGCTTTACAGTCAGTGGTCTCTGTCAGGGTCTAGTCTAGTCACGGTCAGTGGTCTCTGGCAGGGTCTAGACTAGTCACAGTCAGTGGTCTCTGGCAGGGCCTAGACTAGCTACAGTCAGTGGACTCTGTCAGGGTCTAGTCTAGTCACGGTCAGTGGTCTCTGGCAGGGTCTAGTCTAGTCACGGTCAGTGGTCTCTGGCAGGGTCTAGTCTAGTCACAGTCAGTGGTCTCTGGCAGGGCCTAGACTAGCTACAGTCAGTGGTCTCTGGCAGGGTCTAGGCTTTAACTGCTTTAACTCTAAATTGCATTAGAGCTACCCGTTCAGCTCAGTCCCTGTGCCTCTCATGTCTAATAAACCAATAACCTGAGTGTCTGACTGCCCGTATGATTCACACACACACACACACACACACACACACACACACACACACACACACACACACACACAAACACACACACACACACACACACACACACACACACAACACACACAACACACACACACACACACACACACACACACACACACACACACACACACACACACACACACACACACACACACACACACACACACACACACACACACACACACCACAACTGACCCCCGCATGATTCACAAACACACACATGGCACGGCACGACAGCTAAAAATATGTTCTCCGCACACGCCAAATAAAAAACAGCTAATGTTCTATAGCAAGGAATTTACCCGTTCCTTCTTCTAGCTGCCGAAAGAGAAATGAAGCAATCTCAAGGCACTCAGCACCAAATGTGATATTCATGATCTGGGTTTCAGTGGGCAACAGAAAGCAGAGCCATGCTGTCATAACCAGACAAACGTGCCTCACATTCGGAGCGAGGGAGAGGGAGAGAGAGAGAGAGAGAGAGAGAGAGAGAGAGAGAGAGAGAGAGAGAGAGAGAGAGAGAGAGAGAGAGAGAGAGAGAGAGGAGCTTCTCTAGTTAGTGCAAACTGAGAGAGGAAGAAGAAGAGAGGAGGAACATCCTTAGAGGAAAATAACAAGAGAGAGAAAAAAAAAAAAGAAAGAGAAAAGAGAGAGAAAGAGAGAGATGGAGAGAGAGAGAGAGAGAGAGAGAGAGAGAGAGAGAGAGAGAGAGAGAGAGAGAGAGAGAGAGAGAGAGAGAGAGAGAGAGAGAGAGAGAGAGAGAGAGAGAGAGAGAGAGAGAGAGAGAAAGAACAACATGTTCTACCTGTCTTGCCCTAGAGACTGCACAGAGAAATGTTAACACCAGATTCTGCTCCATCAGTGTATTGGCCTACTGGGTTATCTAATTGAACCCTCCAACCATAGACACAGAGGTACATGAACTCACATCACACAGCACAAGCAGGCGCAGAACACACACATAGCCTACACATACATGTACATGTTAGGCATTTAGCAGACGCTCTTATCCAGTGTGACTTACAGTTGAGTGCATACATTTGAATACTTTTAATACAAGCAAACACACATACAAGCGTACACACGCGGACACACAAACTAATCTACAGACTAGCATCAACACACATTAAACACACAAACACTTAATCACACAGCCCCCCTTCCCTTTTACTAAAGCACATGCTTGGCCAGCTGGCCTGTGTTCAGGGACATGAGGGTACAGGGACATGGCCAGTTGACCTGTGCTCTTGGACATGAGGGTACAGGGAGTTGGCCAGTTGGCCTGAGCTCTGGGACATGAGGGTATAGGGACTTGGCCAGTTGGCCTGTGCTCTGGGACATGAGGGTATAGGGACGTGGCCAGTTGGCCTGTGTTCTGGGACATGAGGGTATAGGGACTTGGCCAGCTGGCCTGTGTTCAGGGACATGAGGGTACAGGGACTTGGCCAGCTGACCTGTCCTCTGGGACATGAGGGTACCGGGACTTGGCCAGTTGGCCTGTGTTCTGGGACATGAGGGTACAGGGACTGGCTATGTTGGCCTGTGTTCTGGGACATGAGGGTACAGGGACTTGGCCAGTTGGCCTGTGCTCTGGGACATGAGGGTACAGGGCCTTGGCCAGTTGGCCTGTGCTCTGGGACATGAGGGTACAGGGACTGGCTATGTTGGCCTGTGTTCTGGGACATGAGGGTACAGGGACTTGGCCAGTTGGCCTGTGCTCTGGGACATGAGGGTACAGGGCCTTGGCCAGTTGGCCTGTGCTCTGGGACATGAGGGTACAGGGACTGGCTATGTTGGCCTGTGCTCTGGGACATGAGGGTACAGGGCCTTGGCCAGTTGGCCTGTGCTCTGGGACATGAGGGTACAGGGCCTTGGCCAGTTGGCCTGTGTTCTGGGACATGAGGGTACAGGGCCTTGGCCAGTTGGCCTGTGTTCTGGGACATGAGGGTACAGGGACTGGCTATGTTGGCCTGTGTTCTGGGACATGAGGGTACAGGACTGGCTATGTTGGCCTGTGCTCTGGGACATGAGGGTGGGCCTTGGCCAGTGGCCTGTGCTCTGGGACATGAGGGTACAGGGCCTTGGCCAGTTCTGGGACCTGTGGCTCTGGGACATGAGGGTACAGGGCCTTGGCCAGTTGGCCTGTGCTCTGGGACATGAGGGCCTACAGGGCCTTGGCCAGTTGGCCTGTGCTCTGGGACATGAGGCCTGTGCTCTGGGACAGGGCCTTGGCCAGTTGGCCTGTGCTCTGGGACATGAGGGTACAGGGCCTTGGCCAGTTGGCCTGTGCTCTGGGACATGAGGGTACAGGGCCTTGGCCAGTTGGCCTGTGCTCTGGGACATGAGGGTACAGGGCCTTGGCCAGTTGGCCTGTGTTCTGGGACATGAGGGTACAGGGCCTTCTGGGACCAGTTGGCCTGTGCTCTGGGACATGAGGGTACAGGGCCTTGGCCAGTTGGCCTGTGCTCTGGGACATGGCCAGTTGGCCTGTGCTCTGGGACAGGGCCTTGGCCAGTTGGCCTGTGCTCTGGGACATGAGGGGGCCTACAGGGCCTTGGCCAGTTGGCCTGTGTTCTGGGACATGAGGGTACAGGGACTGGCTATGTTGCCAAGAGATATGGACCATTGACCTGAAAGAAGCACTAGGCTATCAGTCTGCAGCAGCTAGAAGGATGGCAGCAGGAGATAGAGGATCATGTATGCTTCTCACTCCTAGGGTTCCCCGTTCACCCCACATATGGCCGCTCTCTCCTTGAGATGGCTGGCAGCTGCACAGATTCAGCCCCTTTCAGGGGAAGAAGAGAGCCATGTGAGAAGGGAAGGAGGAGGCGGGGGGGATGGATGAATGGGCTGTAGCCAATGCAGAATAGCATGCTGACTGCCAGGTGGTGTGTGGGTGAGTGTGTGCCCTTATTTGTGTACTTGTGTGTGCTAGTATGCATATGTTGATGTGTTTATGTGCTAGTATGGATAACAGTGATTATGACTATGTGACTATCTCTTTGTGTACAGCGCACGCATACATACACTACAGTTCAAAAGTTTGGGGTCACTTAGAAATGTCCTTGTTTTTGAAAGAAAAGCACATTTTTTGTCCATTAAAATGACATCAAATTGAACAGAAATACAGTGTAGACATTGTTAATGTTGGAAATTACTATTGTAGCTGGAAATGGCTGATATTTTATGAAATATCTACATAGGCGTACAGAGGCCCATTATCAGCAACCATCACTCCTGTGTTCCAATGGCACGTTGTGTTAACTAATCCAAGTGTATCATTTTAAAAGGGTAATTGATCATCAGAAAACTCTTCTGCAACTAGAAGGCCTTTCTGCAACTAGAAGGCCCTTCTGCAACTAGAAGGCCCTTCTGCAACTAGAAGGCCCTTTTGCAATTACAAGGCCCTTCTGGAACTAGAAGGCCCTTCTGCAACTAGAAGGCCCTTCTGCAACTAGAAGGACCTTTTGCAACTAGAAGGCCCTTCTGCAACTAGAAGGCCCTTCTGCAATTAGAAGGCCCTTCTGCAACTAGAAGGCTCTTCTGCAATTAGAAGGCCCTTCTGCAATTAGAAGGCCCTTCTGCAATTAGAAGGCCCTTCTGCAATTAGAAGGCCCTTCTGCAACTAGAAGGCCCTTCTGCAACTAGAAGGCCCTTCTGCAATTAGAAGGCCCTTCTGCAACTAGAAGGCCAGCATCCAGGAGTCGTCTCTTCACTGTTGACGTTGAGACTGGTGTTTTGCGGGTACAATTTAATGAAGCTATCAGTTGAGGACTTGTGAGGTGTCTGATTCTCAAACTAGACACTCTAATGTACTTGTCCTCTTGCTCAGTTGTGCACCGGGGCCTCCCACTCATCTTTCTATTCTGGTTAGGGCCAGTTTGTGATTTTCTGTGAAGGGAGTAGTACACAGCGTTGTACAAGATCTTCAGTTTTTTGGCAATTTCTCGCATGGAATATCCTTCATTTCTCAGAACAAGAATAGACTGATGAGTTTCAGAAGAAAGGCCATTTTCTGGCCATTTTGAGCCTGTAATCGAACCCACAAATGATGATGCTCCAGATACTCAATGAGTCTAAAGAAGGACCCGTTTTATTGCTTCTTTAATCAGAACAACAGTTTTCAGCTGTGCTAACATAATTGCAAAAGGCTTTTCTAATTATCTATTAGCCTTTTAAAATGATAAACTTGGATTAGCTAACACAACATGCCATTGGAACAAAGGAGTGATGGTTGCTGATAATGGACCTCTGTACGCCTATTTAGATATTCCATAAAGAATCTGCCGTTTCCAGCTACAATAGTCATTTACAACGTTAACAATGTCTACACTGTATTTCTGAACAATTTGATGTTATTTTAATGGACAAAAAAACGTGCTTTTCTTTCAAAAACAAGGAACTTTCTAAGTGACCCCAAACTTTTGAACGATAGTGTATGTTTTGAGAGAGGACAGCCAGCAGGAGAGAAACA
>NW_025747221.1:22500-64705 GCF_021184085.1 Oncorhynchus gorbuscha
TGTCTCAGGGCACAATGTGTAGAATTGCTGGAATTGCCACCTTGGACATTTGTGTGACCGGAGCTTCTCAAGTATGTCATAAGGTGAATGCACCAATTTGTAAGTCGCTCTGGATAAGAGCGTCTGCTAAATGACTTAAATGTAAATGTATTTGAGTTCCCCTGTTCTACACAGACAAGCCAAAACAACATATTGAGACTCTATTCAGGTGACTACATGTAAGGCTCTCTTCCAGCCAGCCCATACCATCACCGTGACGAACGCCAGCAGTGTCATATTCATTAGGGCACAATGTAGCAAATCGTTTTGCAATGGGAAAACAAGTGCTTTTTATTGGACAAGTTGGACAAGTCCTGTTTGAGTCATTTTTTTTTGTTTGTAGCCTAATGATGCATTAAGTGTGGATTCTAAACCTTATCACAGGATTGTTGTTCACCTAGCTAGCTCCTATGGAGTGTTTGTGTCTTTAGTTGTTTCCTCTGTAGACTTGTGAAAGTGATTTAGGTGATTTATAGACTTCCATTCATCTCTGTCCCTGTATTCCTTCTCCCACCTGAGGATTGGGGCCCTTGTTTCCTAGCTGGGGAGATATCAGTGTCCTAAACTGTTAGTCCATTTGCCCTCTTAAGTGGAGCACTTTTTTTATTTTACCTTTATTTAACTAGGCAAGTGAGTTAAGAACAAATTCTTATATACAATGGCGGCCTAGGAACAGTGGTTTAACTGCCTTGTTCAGGGGCAGAACGACAGATTTTTACCTTGTCAGCCTGATCTTGCAATCTTTCCGTTACAAGTCCAACGCTCTAACCACTAGGCTGCCACCTCTTTAAAAATGGGGCCAAACCTAATCAGAGTGTACTTGCCCCGTGAGGGTATTTGTGGGTAGATGTTTGTATTTGTTCTATTTCACACATGCATAAGTGTGTATTATACGCATCTGTGAATTGGAAATGGGTGTGTTGCACATCTCAACTCCCCCTGAGATACCCTCAGTGAGTGGGCGTTTATTGACATGTGGTGGATTATAGCCTCACCCCACTTCTAGAAAAAAATGGAATTTAGGTCAATTGTGTTGAGTTGATTGTGTTAAAATGCAATTCCATCGCTTATTTGAGCAATATGCTAATTAAGTTAGAAAAGAAAAGTATTAATTAATTGATTGGTATCAAATTAATGTCATTTGCCAGCAGCTTTGGTGGGGCAGGTGCCCAAAGTGAAAAAAGGGTAGGTGCTCCAGGACCCCTGGGGCTCTATCTGTGCATGGGCCTGTTTGCCAGGAGTTTCAAACCAACCAATCACATTCTGTATCATCAGTCATATGACGAGATTCAAATATTTTTCAACCAACTATCGACATTGAGTAAATTAGCATACCTAGATGTCCCTTTCAAAACAAAATTACTTCCAAAATAGGCTACAAAGTGTATTATAATATTGTATCACAAAACACTTTTTTTAATGTGGCAGCTACCTTACCTTCATTGAGGTTTTCATTGAGGGCCCTTTGACTTTTCCACATTTTGTTACGTTACTGCCATATTCAAAAATGTACTGAATTCACATTTTTCCTCATCATCTACACACAATACCCTATAATGACAAAACGACAACAGGATTTTTGGATTTTTCAAATATATTAAAAATTAAAAACAGAAATACCTTATTTATATAAGTATTCACACCTTTTGCTATGAGGCTTGACATTGAGCTCAGGTGCATCCTGTTTCCATTGATCATCCTTGATGTCACGCCTTGGTCATTGTATTTTGTGTTTTCGTTATATATTTGGTCAGGCCAGGGTGTGACATGGGTTTATATATTGTATTTTCGTATTGGGGTTTGTAGTACTTGGGATTGCGGTTGAGTAGGGGTGTTGTATAGGCTTGGCTGCCTGAGGCGGTTCTCAATCAGAGTCAGGTGATTCTGGTTGTCTCTAATTGGGAACCGTATTTAGGTAGCCGGGGTTTCACAGTGTATTTCGTGGGTGATTGTTCCTGTCTCTGTGTAGTTTCACCAGATAGGCTGTAATTAGGTTTCACGTTCCGTTTGTTGTTTTGTATTTGTATAGTTATTTCATGTATCGTCATTTCATTCATTAAAGAACATGAGTAACAACCACGCTGCATTTCGGTCCGACTCTCTTTCGACAAATGAAGAACGACGTTACACTTGAGATGTTTCTACAACTTAATTGACTCCACCTGTGGTAAATTCAATTGATTGGACATGATTTGGAAAGGCACACGCCTGCCACAGTAAAAACCAAGCCATGAGGTCGAAAGAATTGTCCGTAGAGCTCAGAGACAGGATTGTGTCGAGGCACAGATCTAGGAAAGGGTACCAAAACATTTCTGTAGAATTGAAGGTCCCCAAGAACACAGTGGCCTCCATTATTCTTAAATGGAAGAAGTTTGGAACCAAGACTCTTCCTAGAGCTGTCCGCCCCGCTAAACTGAGCAATTGGGGGAGAAGGGCCTTGGTCAGGGAGGTGCCCAAGAACCCGATGGTCACTCTGACAGAGCTCTAGAGTTCCTCTGTGGAGATGGGAGAACTTTCCAGAAGGACAACCATCTCTGCAGCACCAATCAGGTCTTCATGGTAGAGGGGCCAGATGGAAGCCACTCCTCAATAAAAGGCACATGACCGCCCACTTAGAGTTTGCCAAAAGGCACCTAAAGACACTCAGACCATGAGAAACAAGATTCTCTGGTCTGATGAAACCAAGATTGAACTCTTTGGCCTGAATCCAAAGCTTCACGTCTGGAGGAAACCTGGCACCATCCCTACGGTGAAGCACGGTGGTAGCTGCATCATGCTGTAGGGATGTTTTTCAACTGCAGGGACTGGGAGACTAGTCAGGATCCAAGCAAATATGAACGGAGCAAAGTAAAAATGACTTAAATGTAAATGTAAATGTAAAGAGAGATCCTTGATGAAAACCTGCTCCAGAGCGTTCAGGACCTCAGACCGAACGTACACCTTCCAACAGGACAACGATCCTAAACACACAGCATAGACAACACAGGAGTGGCTTCGGGAGTCTCTGAATGTCCTTGAGTGGCCCAACCAGAGCCTGGATTTGAACCTGATCGAACATCTCTGGAGAGACCTGAAAATATCTGTGCAGAGATGCTCCCTATCCAACCTGACAGAGCTTGAGAGGATCTGCAGAGAAGAATGGGAGAAACTCCCCAAATACAGGTGTGTCGAGCTTGTAGCGTCATACCCAAGTAGACTCGATGCTGTAATCTCTGCCAAAAGTGCTTTAACAAAGTACTGCGTAAAGGGTCTGAATACTTATGCAAATGTGATATTTCTAGTTTTTTTATATATCTATATATACATTTGAAAACAATTCTAAAGACCTGTTTTTGCGTTGTCGTTATGGTGAGGGAAAAAAATATATTTAATCCATTTTAGAATAAGGCTGTCACATAACAAAATGTGGAAAAAGTCAAGGGGTCTGAATACTTTACGAAGACACTGTATTATCAACTGAAAACTGAAGCTTCAAGAAAAAAACCTTTCAGATAATGAATCACTAGCTCATGAATGGCATATAAATTATGCCATTGGGGATTGCATAGCTTGCTTGATGTTCATCAACACGAGTCAGCTCACATGTGCTGGTTTGTCATCTCCATTTAACCAGCTGAAAAGATTTCTGACTGATTGGAGCATTTTGATAATAATACAGGCCGAGCTACAGGTAACTTCCAACATAAAGGAAACACTTGACTAAATGAGGGGTATAAAATATATTGAAAGCAGCTGCTTCCACGCAGGTGTTGTTCCTGAGTTAATTAAGCAATTAAAATAATGCTTAGGGTCATGTATAAAAATGCCCAGCTGTTCATTATTTAGGCCACCATGGCTAGAAGAAGAGATCTCAGTGACTTTGAAAGAGGGGACTCATAGGAGCATAGGGGGTTGCTAGGTTTAAAGGTTGTGTGTGTGTGTGTGTGTGTGTGTGTGTGTGTGTGTGTGTGTGTGTGTGTGTGTGTGTGTGTGTGTGTGTGTGTGTGTGTGTGTGTGTGTGTGTGTGTGTGTGTGTGTGTGTGTGTGTGTGTGTGTGTGTCTTATTTTTCAAAAAGGAAGGGGTGAAAATGATTGACACCCCTGTTTTCAATACCTTTCTAAAATGTTTTAAGAGTTGGAGAACATATTGGGAGGAATCTTAGACAGTTCATTCATACAGGATCCTTCCAGATCCTTGACAGCCTTCATCTGTGATAATGGACTCTGCACTCTTCAATTCAAACCACAGCTTTTCAATGGTGGTTCAACGCCAAAGAGTTACATTTTCATGTCATCTGACCAATGCACCGGTTCCAATCCAAGTGCCAATACTGTTTAGCAAACTCCAGGGACCTCATTTATCAACCGTGTGTACATTTCTCACACAATTCTGGCGTACGTGGAGATTAAAGGATTTGCGTGCGCAACAAATTATTGCAATTTATCAAAGTGTTGCACACAACATATACACAACATTTTCATTGATAAATCAAAGCCATACTGTATTTGTGTTCTTGTGAACGAGCGTTACAACCTAGCCTGGTAAACGCCCTCCATTCATTTTCTACGGTGACAAAAACGTCCATTTGCTGTAGCCTTTGACTTGGAGATGCTGGAACTGGGCCATGACAGGTTCTAAAAAAAGGGCAATGGCAAATTCCATCACATTTCTGTAGAAGTGTGAGCCTAATGTTTTTATCTTTTTCAGTGACTTTTTCAAACTGCATGCCACATATAGGGAGTGCCAAACACTGGCAGCACATTCTGCAACTGATTGTCAATTCAAACTATTTAAAGCACACTTCTATGGAAAATAGAAATAGTTTCATATTTTGTTCATCAATAGATGATTGCTTCTAAGTTCTGCCTTGGTACAGGCTCTGAATTGAAATAGGCTATAACATCGTGTTCCTATGGCATAGAATAATATAGTCTACCCATACCCTCAAATTTAAACAGGGTACTGGGCTATTTACTTTTCAGCATGTTTGGCTATTCAAATCAAATCAAATCAAATCGCATTGATCACATACCCATATTTAGCAGATGTTATTGCAGGTGTAGCAAAATGCTTGTGTTCCTAGCTGCAACAGTGCAGTGGTATCTAACAATTCAATACACACAATCCAAAAGTCAAAGAATGGAGTATAGAAATCTGAATTGAGCGATGTAGAAATGGAAGCCTAATATTGATTGTGTAGCAGGAATAAACCAGTTATGTCAGAAAAGGGCCATGTCCTGCGATATGATTATGATTTAGGCCGAGGCTATATAATAAAAGTAACACATTAGTCTGCATGCTGCTCTGCGATCTCCTTACCAAAGGAAAATGCATCTGTTTTATCATTAAGTATAGGTTTTTATGTTCTTATTAACTTACCATTATTATCATTCCTGTGCATCAAACGCCTCCATTTCACTCAACAACAACAAAAAAACATGTTCCTGCAACAATACAGGGCTGGGAGCTGCCAGGGACATCCAGATATATTACCAGGATACTTAGGATTCTCACCATTCTCATGATGATGTATTGTGATTCCATGTTCCAAACATATTGCTGCTGTATCGATACAAGAGAGGCGTGAGAAAACGAGTTTTGATCAGTCATGGAAATAAAAGTGCTGAAAACAAATGGTCTCCCAATTTAAAAAGGAAAAAGACTGGCATTCTGGTGCAGGTAGCCTACAGCAAACTAGTGAGGTATTGAAAACAGGGATGTGGGTAACTTTGACCAACTACCTTTTTGAGGAAAATAAATATTACTTGCTAAACAAAATGTTTTTTAATCTGAGCAAATGTATTCACTAATATAAAATAATGTAATTTCCCCATTTTTTTGGAGCATACGATATAGCTCATTATTTGACTTATGTATTTTATACAGACATTTTCGCTCATCTTTGTTAGGATCCCAATGTTTGTCAATATAACATATCATGCAATTTATCGGGAATTTAAAGAGTAAAATAGTAACTTTACTGGGTCGTGTTATGTTTGTTGGGCTATGTTTGTAACGTTGGCTAGCTAGCCAAACACTCGAGAGACAGGTAGACTAGCTAAGAAATTCGCCTTAATGGAATTCTAGCTAGATGTGGGTAAAATATATAGGCAATAATGTTGCATAAGGCTACTCACTCTGCTTTCCTGGCAAGTCCAACGGAGCGGCACAGAGTCGTAGGTGTTTGCGGGACCAGGGACTTGCAGCACGCCGGGCTTTTCTTGTCCTCCTCCGCTGAGTCGGGGCTGCTCTGGCCCGCTTTTGGAGACGGCGGGGAGGTGGGCACCAGCTGCAGTTGCTGCGGATGGTGAACTGGAGGCGTCGGAGGGGGAGGATGCTGCGGAGGCTGTGCCGACAAAGAGGCGACCTGCTGCGGTTGCTGGCTAGGATGAACCCCGGCTTTGATGCCCCCTGGATGCTGGTGCAGGTGGACGGGTGGCTGGGGGCTTGTACTGCGGGGAGACGGGTGGTGGTGGTGGTGATAGGACTGATGGGGGTCCCGCAGGTGGCGGTTTTCCCCAATGAGGTCCTCCACCTTCCGCTCGAGCTCGTCGATACGCTGGCGCTGCGTCTGGATCAGGCTCTGCTGGTTCTGCACGATGGTGGTGAGTTCCTTCAGATACAGCACGGCTTTCATTGGGTTATCTAGCAGGCTCTCCATACCTGGTTTAATATCTATCACGTTTGGATTTTCGTGATCAGCCTTTCCTGCTCAGATTCTCTCCTCGAGTGGTTTTGGCGAGGCGCTCGGTCGACCTACATGCAAAGCTGGGATGCTTTCTCTGCCGTCTGACGATTCTCTGTGTGGAATCTCCGTAATGGCTTCTCTTTCTCTCTCACTTCTCTCCCTCTCTCTCTCTCTCTCTCTGTAGCTCCCTCTCTCCCACTCACCCTGCGTAGTGCCTACGCCGTGAGGATGCGAGAAATGATGCTGATGCAACGATCAACATCCTCCGATGAGCTCTCTGATTGGAGGAAGAGCTAGTGGGTGGATGATGTCAACACAGCAGCAACAACAGTGGAGTGTGTTTGCCTGAAAATGCCCTACAGTAACATTTATTCAAAGTATTTACACAGCACTCTATTTGAACCGAGAAACGTTTTAATTCTTCACACAAGGCTGACCTTCCCGTGGTGTGCATCACACCACAACTTCATTAATAGGCTATCATCTGAAAGAACCAATACATCAAATTAAATGTATAGGCCAATAAATGCAAACCAGGCCCTAAGACCCTAAGGACCAAGCAGAGGGTGACAGTGTAGGCGTGAACAACCCTTGAAAGGAACCAGACTAGAGTTGCTGTGCAGGAGTCAGGAACCCTCCACCTGACCAGATACTATCAACAGTATGAACAATATAAAGGATCAATAATAAATCATTATTGAAATAAATACTAATTAAACAGTATGAACATCCAGGACATTGATCCTTGAGGACTATTGAAACAGAAAAAGGACTTCCCATCAGTAACTATTTTAAAGGTGGATAAGTACCTGCTTTTAGACATGGTAGGTCCCTGTTGTGTTATATCCTCTCTAACTCTCCTTCCCTTTCTGCCAACGGCTCGTGATATGCTGTTGGCTTAAGACTTCCATGAATGTGAATACAAAACCAGAGCATGCCAGACACCCAGAGCAAATAAGTGCATTTCAATTGGGACTAGTGAATTGCATGCACTTGAATATACCTGCACCTATTTAATGTAAAGTGCAACAACCTTATGGAGAGAATGAAGATACTGTTTGTTTACATTTCCCGTACATTTTAGTCATTTAGCAGATGCTCTTACCCAGAGCAACTTACAGGAGCAATTAGGGTTAAGTGCCTTGCTCAAGGACACATCAAAAATATTTCAATTGTCACAAACATATTTTTGAGTTCATTTAAACATTGTAAAACACAGTAAGAGATGAGACATTAAAATAGGAAATGATGATAGCCATGTAACCAGCCATCTCCTGAATTATCAACCTTTCAACACATTTTAATGCTAACCAAATAGCAGTCACTAAGCCGTTCTGGGGAGCAGTCCTCCCTCTACCCACAGCCCTACCCGATGCACTGTGCCAAGGCCTCGATCTGTGTCTCTGGCACAGCCAAGTGGTCTAGGATTAAGGCCTGGAGAAGGCCATTTGAGCCATGGTTCGGTGGGAGAAATGAATTCTTTCAGGTTTTGGTTCCAACATTTGAAGTGACTCTTAACCCCATCAAAGGTAAAGTGTAGTGCCATTAGAACATATCAGAAACATGTAGAATCAGGTAACACTCCCTCTTGATGGGGTTTGCCAACACCCATACCAATCTACATTTTAAAGCTTTTTGGCTTCTAAAACTAAGCAGGGCTGGTACTGGTCGATCCATGGATGTGAGTCCATTTGGGGTGGCAGGTAGCCTAGTTGTTAGCGTATTGGGCCAGTAACTGAAAGGTTGCTACATTGAATCCCCGAGCTAACAAGGTAAAAATCTGTCGTTCTGCCCCTGAACAAGGCAGTTAACCCACTGTTCCTAGGCCGTCAGAAATATGAATGTGTTCTTAACTGACTTGCCTAGTTAAATAAAGGAACAAATATATATACAGTATGCTGGAAGTGGCAGTAGGGGGCATTCTACCCAGTGATTTCAGGAGACTCCAATATCCCAGGGCAGTGATGAGTACATTACCTGTCGTAGGGTGCTATCTTTTGAATGAGATATTAAGCAGATGGCTGCCGTGGCATCGCCCATCTAATTGGTGGTGGATGAGGTGAGTTTCCCCATTACGGTGTGTTTTGAGCACTGGGAACATGCTATAGCCTATATATCTAGTCAATAAGACCTTATTTTAATGCAGATTTACGTTTATTGGGGTGAATAATGTCCTGGAGGCAGAGCTGAGCAGTTTCGGCTAGATGGGCCAGTCGCAAAAAAATTATAGATTGTAAAAAATGTATGAAAATAAAAATGAGCTTTTTGGTCTTAATTTAAGATTAGGGTTAGGTTAAGCATAAGGTTAGCAATGTGGTTAATGTTAAGGGGTTAAGGTTATGTTTGTGTCTTTGTTGCATGGTCTGCCGTGTGACAGTCGGGCCCTTTCAAAGTACTCTAGATGTTTCCTGCATCAGATAAACAATGAGGTTATGCAACTAATGTTCTCTAGGGAGATTTGAAGTGTGATTAGTGTTGCATTGTTGTCAGCGTTATCACGCCACAGTGTTTGTGTTACTCTGATTAGTCATTTTGATGTTAGACTTGTAAAGCCTAAAGGGAGGTGGCTGGCAATGATGTAGGATCCAAATAGGATTGTATAAATCAGCTTCTCACTTAGGTTCCGCTCTCTTTAAACACGGCAGTTTGAAAATGACTGTCTTTATTATGCAGAGTCATTGGAATCGCCTCAAGCCAATGTTTTCAGTAGATGTGCAAAAAGTGCCTCAAAACAAACAAAAAGCGCTGAACACTCCATCCCTTTGCATGCAGCAATGTGGCATTTCAGTGAACTGGAGGAGGCACAAAGGAGCGTTTTGCACCCCAGTCTCTTCATAAGTCAACCAGATGGATAGGGTGTTCTACGAAGTGAGGAGAGTAAATGGGCTTTGTAGTGGTTACATGACCCCCCCATGACGTGAATCAATAGCATTCATTTAAAAGCCCAAAAATCGATGTGCCAATTGCAGAATTCCATTTAAATCTAAATTTTTCCACTTTTATGTCTCTGTCTAAAATACTGTTAGTTTGTGACATTCCAGGTGGGATGATGTTAGTTTGTAGATGCACAGTAGATGAAGTGTATTACAGTGTGCCAGAAAATATCCCCCATTAAAGTCTCGTCAGAACGTCAGAACGTCAGAACATAAGCTCAGTAGAGGCTCCTCAGAGGAGGAAGCAGAGGACCATACTCAGGGAATTTTAATAAAAATAAAAATAGTGAAACAATAAAAGAAGTTATCCTTTTTAGATTAAACTATACTAGGAGGCTCATGGTTCTCTCCCCTTTCCATAGATTTACACAGAAATGGTGTCAACTTCCTGAGGACGTCCTCCAACCTATCAGAGCTCATATATCACACGTGCAGTGATGTCTGAGAGGGGAAAACACACTGTTTGTTGTTTGCAGTAACTTTTTTCTTGTTGTGACATCACAAACGGACATGGCAGTTTCACCAATAATGATTCCAACTTCAACTAGGTACAGAATTTGATAATATGCTGATGAAATTAAGCTAAAGATGCGGTAGAGAACCCACTAGGTTAAAAATATGTGTTTGTAAAGTTTCATAAAGCAACAAAGGGACGGGGGGGAATTCATACATCTTGGCTGACCTTGAAACTCTGAGAGATGAGGCACACAATGGGGAGCCAACAAGAGTGCAGCCAGGGCCCCGTTCCATATGGCCGCCACACCAGCCTCGCAAAGTGAAAAATGGCTCTTGTGCCCGATCAGTGAAAGAGGAGCCAAAAACGGTTTTACGATGTGCTTGTGAAAATGGAAATGTGACCAGTGCAGTCTTCTTTTGGTGCTGGATGAGATATATTGCTGTGGTGACCTGAACTCCCTTATTACGTGCAGGCTGAGAGAGGTGAGTCCCACCGCTGACACCAATGACCTTCCTGAAGATTCAGGGAACTGCTAGGGTCAGACAGTGTGGGATGGACAGAAGTAGAGGGTGGACGGTGAGTTTCTTCAAGTTGAGTTATTACGTGTTACCACATAGACCAATTTTGATTTATTTCAGTGTGTCACCAACAATAGCTACCAGTTACTATCTACGCCATATACTGTATATCCTATGACCTTTAATGACCTTTGGGAGCAATCAGCATTAGATTAGAGTGTTTTTGCGGCAGCGTAGCCTAGTGGTTAGAGTGTTGGACTAGTAACCGGAAGGTTGTCAAACCCCCGAGCTGACAAGGTACAAATTTGTCGTTCTGCCCCTGAACAGGCAGTTAACCCACTGTTCCCAGGCCGTCATTGAAAATAAGAATATGTTCTTAACTGACTTGCCTGGTTAAATAAAGGTAAAAATATTTTTTTAATTTTTTTTATCAGTTTAATGAAAATGCGATGAAACTGTTAGCCTGTTGAGCTACACTCTAGGAACTATCTTGGGGAGTTAATACAAGTCTCACAGTTCATATCAAAGGTGATTCAGTGATGAGTACTGTTACCTGACGTCTTGTGTTGGCTCCCCAAGTTCATATCAAAGGTGATTCAGTGATGAGTACTGTTACCTGAAGACTTGTGTTGGCTCCCCAAGTTCATATCAAAGGTGATTCAGTGATGAGTACTGTTACCTGAAGACTTGTGTTGGCTCCCCAAGTTCATATCAAAGGTGATTCAGTGATGAGTACTGTTACCTGAAGACTTGTGTTGGCTCCCCAAGTTCATATCAAAGGTGATTCAGTGATGAGTACTGTTACCTGAAGACTTGTGTTGGCTCCCCAAGCTAATCCAGCTTGTTTTGAAAGTACTTTGATTTCATACTTCCAGCAGCAATTTTGATCAAAGGATTTGTTTTGCTTCAAGCACTTTAGTTGAAAACGTAATATTGCCTTCTGTTCTCTTTTACATAAACGAATGAAAACATTTGACAAATGCTGCTTTTTAGGCCACTGCATGAAAAATAGCATCAACATTGTATAGTCCTATTGGATATTATCTTTCTCCAGAAGCAAATGGAAATTGGATCTCATCTCACCAAATCGTTTCTGTCATACACAATGAAGATTCTACTGGCAGTTCCCAGGAGGACATCTGAGCTGTCATGGTTGTGTCTTAGGAAGTGTATTTCTCTGATCAATGTGAATATGTCACTCACAGTAGAGGATGTTATTGAGAAAACCCTTATGTGTTCTGGCACTTAGGACTTATTTATAGATTCTCTATGAACTACATGCAACGTTCCTTTATACACATTTATACAGAATGGATATTATCAAGGACACAATGTTAAACTGTGTATTGGGCTCAAATTACAGTGTGAAACCAGTTTAAAATGTAACATTTGTCATTCAATTTCAGGAATTCTTCAAAATAATAAGTACCCAGCGCATGCTTCATGTGAGGCAAGCGCTGAAGAGTTAGTTGAAAGGAGAGTTCACCATATCGAATACTTGGGTTCTTTGGGGAGTAAATGAACACTACCAGTGCTATTGACGTTTTCTTGACGTGGATAACATTAGAACCAACCAGTTTTACTGGAATTTAGACCTTTTTATTCAGTAAGATCCCAGGATGACTCACTGGTTTGGAACGTGGATTGCATCACTACATTTCCTCAGGCAGGAATGAGGTCAGAGGGTCCTTATGAGGAGAGAAAATCATGACTGTAGTGTTGTTTAGTGTGCATTTGCCCATTGCTCTGCAATGATGGTGTGCTTGACTCACTCAACCTTAACTCAACATAACCTTTGCCTGAGCAGAGGCTTCAAACATCACAGCAAAATTATCAGTAGTTGAACAAATGATTTGCTTGTTCTTCATCCTTCAACATTTTGAACAATGTCTAGCATATAGATGGCGCGGGAAAGGTGGGCTTTGGAAGAGATTTGAGACTTTATGCTAATAAAGAGCAATAAAGATTGACTCCTACATAAAGCAATTTAAGACCGGTAAAGATTAATCACTCACAAAATGCTTCATTTAACAGCATAGTCAAGTGGTTCTATTCTAAATTGTCTAGGTGATTTATATCAAAGCATCAGGCAAGGACATTAGTCAATTGAAATGACCAGAGAGCGATCATAAAAAACATTTACAATGTAGACATGAAAGGGAGATTTGTTGTGAAACCCAACCCTGACACATGACTGTTGTCCCAATGTTCTAGTTGGGTTTTGTGGTGGTTAATTTCTTTACTATCAAATGAGGAGAGACAAACTTATCACACAAGTCACTTATTAATAAGGGAGCAAGTCAATACAACGCACACATATAAAGTGAATCGATTGAGTGCTCTACGATATGGAGAGGTGGTCGATGAATCTCAGATGATTTGTTGAGAACCCCTGTCACGCCCTGACCTTAGAGATCGTTTTTATGTCTCTATTTGATTTGGTCAGGGTGTGATTTCGGGTGGGTATTCTATGTTCTATTATTTGTATTTCTATGTTTGGCCGGGTAGGGTTCTCAATCAGGGACAGCTGGCTAATCGTTGTCTCTGATTAAGAACCATACTTAGGTAGCCCTTTTCCCACCTCTCTTTGTGGGAAGTTTACTTAGTTTATGGCATACAGCCTTTAGCTTCACGGTTTGTTTTGTAGTGTTTATTGTTTTGTTCGGCGTCTTTTCTAATAAAAAGAATATGTACGCTCACAACGCTGCACCTTGGTCCTCTTCATTCAATGGCCGTGACAGCCCCGAGACAAAAGTACAAAGGTATTTTATAGCCAAGGTACACCCCGTTCAACCTACATGACGAACAAAAGATGTATAGAATGTGTCACAAGGTTAAGATTTGTATGAAAGATACCTATAATTCACAGTAGACAGTATCTGCTGTGTCAACAGTTTTCATTGTGTAGAGACCAGTTGGCTCCCCAACTCCATACTGGAGCCATGTCTCCCTGGTACCTTATAGAACAGAAACATTAACTCATGTTCTCTGGAATGTGGTCTCTTTAGGTTTTATCACTCAAAAGACATTGTAAATCTCCTGTCAGTGTTAACTCCCAGAAGTCCATCCTCAGTAGAACACACACACAATAGTTATAAGAATGCTCTATTCTGATGCATAAAACAACCATTTGATGCAATAAAAGTATTATAACGTACTCTTGCAATTTTCCACCATCGTTTTCTGAGCATTGCCGGTCCCATGCAACATTTATCGACGTGTGGGGAGATTGTGAACGTCGGAGGTTGCTGTATTATTCTATGGCTTAAAATCCAACTAGCTCATTGACAAAAACATGAAGACAGGTTGTTCATGCGATGGTCATGGGGAGACCCGGGCAGAATTTGCTCTGTAGAGCAAATGTCTCCACAATAACATGGCTTAGGTCTGATTCACAGCAAGCACCTTTAGAACTACAAGGCACAACGTTTCACAAATAAAACCAACAGAACCAACTACAAATACTCCAATAAAACCAACAGAATCAACTCCAATAAAACCAATAGAATCAACTCCATATACTCCAATAAAACCAATAGAATCAACTCCATATACTCCAATAAAACCAATAGAATCAACTCCATATACTCCAATAAAACCAACAGAATCAACTCCAATAAAACCAACAGAATCAACTCCATATACTCCAATAAAACCAATAGAATCAACTCCATATACTCCAATAAAACCAATAGAATCAACTCCATATACTCCAATAAAACCAATAGAATCAACTCCATATACTCCAATAAAACCAATAGAATGAACTCCAAATACTCCAATAAAACCAATAGAATCAACTCCAAATACTCCAATAAAACCAATAGAATCAACTCCAATTAGTCCAATAAAACCAATAGAATCAACTCCAAATACTCCAATAAAACCAATAGAATCAACTCCAAATACTCCAATAAAACCAATAGAATCAACTCCAAATACTCCAATAGAATCAACTCCAAATACTCCAGTACAACCAATAGAATCAACTCCATATACTCCAATAAAACCAATAGAATCAACTCCAATTAGTCCAATAAAACCAATAGAAACAACTCCAAATACTCCAATAAAACCACTAGAATCAACTCCAAATACTCCAATAAAACCAACAGAATCAACTCCAATAAAACCAACAGAATCAACTCCAATAAAACCAACAGAATCAACTCCAATTAGTCCAATAAAACCAATAGAATCAACTCCAAATACTCCAGTAAAACCAATAGAATCAACTCCAAATACTCCAATAAAACCAATATAATCCACTCCAAATACTCCAGTAAAACCAATAGAATCAACTCCAAATACTCCAATAAAACCAATATAATCCACTCCAAATACTCCAGTAAAACCAATAGAAACAAGTCCAAATACTCCAGTAAAACCAATAGAATCAACTCCAAATACTCCAGTAAAACCAATAGAATCAAGTCCAAATACTCCAGTAAAACCAATAGAATCAAGTCCAAATACTCCAACAAAACCAACAGAATCAACTCCAAATAAACCAACAGAATCAACTCCAGTTAAACCAACAGAATCAACTCCAATTAGTCCAATAAAACCAATAGAATCAACTCCATATACTCCAATAAAACCAATAGAATCAACTCCAATAAAACCAACAGAATCAACTCCAATTAGTCCAATAAAACCAATAGAATCAACTCCAAATACTCCAGTAAAACCAATAGAATCAACTCCAAATACTCCAATAAAACCAATATAATCCACTCCAAATACTCCAGTAAAACCAATAGAATCAACTCCAAATACTCCAATAAAACCAATATAATCCACTCCAAATACTCCAGTAAAACCAATAGAAACAAGTCCAAATACTCCAGTAAAACCAATAGAATCAACTCCAAATACTCCAGTAAAACCAATAGAATCAAGTCCAAATACTCCAGTAAAACCAATAGAATCAAGTCCAAATACTCCAGTAAAACCAATAGAATCAAGTCCAAATACTCCAATAAAACCAACAGAATCAACTCCAAATAAACCAACAGAATCAACTCCAGTTAAACCAACAAATCAAATCAAATCAAATCAAATTTATTTATATAGCCCTTCGTACATCAGCTGATATCTCAAAGTGCTGTACAGAAACCCAGCCTAAAACCCCAAACAGCAAACAATGCAGGTGTAAAAGCACGGTGGCTAGGAAAAACTCCCTAGAAAGGCCAAAACCTAGGAAGAAACCTAGAGAGGAACCGGGCTATGTGGGGTGGCCAGTCCTCTTCTGGCTGTGCCGGGTAGAGATTATAACAGAACATGACCAAGATGTTCAAATGTTCATAAATGACCAGCATGGTCAAATAATAATAAGGCAGAACAGTTGAAACTGGAGCAGCAGCACAGTCAGATGGACTGGGGACAGCAAGGAGCCATCATGTCAGGTAGTCCTGGGGCACGGTCCTAGGGCTCAGGTCCTCCGAGAGAGAGAAAGAAAGAGAGAATTAGAGAGAGCATATGTGGGGTGGCCAGTCCTCTTCTGGCTGTGCCAGGTGGAGATTATAACAGAACGTGGCCAAGATGTTCAAATGTTCATAAATGACCAGCATGGTTGAATAATAGTAAGGCAGAACAGTTGAAACTGGAGCAGGAGCATGGCCAGGTGGACTGGGGACAGCAAGGAGTCCTCATGTCAGGTAGTCCTGGGACATGGTCCTAGGGCCCAGGCCAGTTGAAACTGGAGCAGCAGCATGGCCAGGTGGACTGGGGACAGCAAGGAGTCATCAAGGAGTCATCATGTCAGGTAGTCCTGGGGCATGGTTCTAGGGCTCAGGTCCTCCGAGAGAGAGAAAGAAAGAGAGAAGGAGAGAATTAGAGAACGCACACTTAGATTTACACAGGACACCGAATAGGACAGGAGAAGTACTCCAGATAAACAAACTGACCCTAGCCCCCCGACACATAAACTACTGCAGCATAAATACTGGAGGCTGAGACAGGAGGGGTCAGGAGACACTGTGGCCCCATCCGAGGACACCCCCGGACAGGGCCAAACAGGAAGGATATAACCCCACCCACTTTGCCAAAGCACAGCCCCCACACCACTAGAGGGAAATCTTCAACCACCAACTTACCATCCTGAGACAAGGCCGAGTATAGCCCACAAAGATCTCCGACACGGTACAACCCAAGGGGTGGGGGGAACCCAGACAGGCCGACCACAACAGTGAATCAACCCACCCAGGTGACGCATCCCCCCAGGGACGGCACGAGAGAGCCCCAGCAAGCCAGTGACTCAGCCCCGTAACAGGGTTAGAGGCAGAGAATCCCAGTGGAAAACGGGAACCGGCCAGGCAGAGACAGCAAGGGCGGTTCGTTGCTCCAGAGCCTTTCCGTTCACCTTCCCACTCCTGGGCCAGACTACACTCAATCATATGACCCACTGAAGAGATGAGTCTTCAGTAAAGACTTAAAGGTTGAGACCGAGTTTGCGTCTCTGACATGGGTAGGCAGACCGTTCCATAAAAATGGAGCTCTATAGGAGAAAGCCCTGCCTCCAGCTGTTTGCTTAGAAATTCTAGGGACAATTAGGAGGCCTCGTCTTGTGACCGTAGCGTACGTATAGGTATGTACGGCAGGACCAAATCAGAGAGGTAGGTAGGAGCAAGCCCATGTAATGCTTTGTAGGTTAGCAGTAAAACCTTGAAATCAGCCCTTGCTTTGACAGGAAGCCAGTGTAGAGAGGCTAGCACTGGAGTAATATGATCAAATTTTTTGGTTCTAGTCAGGATTCTAGCAGCCGTATTTAGCACTAACTGAAGTTTATTTAGTGCTTTATCCGGGTAGCCGGAAAATAGAGCATTGCAGTAGTCTAACCTAGAAGTGACAAAAGCATGGATTAATTTTTCTGCATCATTTTTGGACAGAAAGTTTCTGATTTTTGCAATGTTACGTAGATGGAAAAAAGCTGTCCTCGAAATGGTCTTGATATGTTCTTCAAAAGAGAGATCAGGGTCCAGAGTAACGCCGAGGTCCTTCACAGTTTTATTTGAGACGACTGTACAACCATTAAGATTAATTGTCAGATTCAACAGAAGATCTCTTTGTTTCTTGGGACCTAGAACAAGCATCTCTGTTTTGTCCGAGTTTAATAGTAGAAAGTTTGCAGCCATCCACTTCCTTATGTCTGAAACACATGCTTCTAGCGAGGGCAATTTTGGTGCTTCACCATGTTTCATTGAAATGTACAGCTGTGTGTCATCCGCATAGCAGTGAAAGTTTACATTATGTTTTCGAATAACATCCCCAAGAGGTAAAATATATAGTGAAAACAATAGTGGTCCTAAAACAGAACCTTGAGGAACACCGAAATGTACAGTTGATTTGTCAGAGGACAAACCATTCACAGAGACAAACTGATATCTTTCCGACAGATAAGACCTAAACCAGGCCAGAACATGTCCGTGTAGACCAATTTGGGTTTCCAATCTCTCCAAAAGAATGTGGTGATCGATGGTATCAAAAGCAGCACTAAGGTCTAGGAGCACGAGGACAGATGCAGAGCCTCGGTCCGATGCCATCAAAATGTCATTTACCACCTTCACAAGTGCCGTCTCAGTGCTATGATGGGGTCTAAAACCAGACTGAAGCATTTCGTATACATTGTTTGTCTTCAGGAAGGCAGTGAGTTGCTGCGCAACAGCCTTCTCTAAAATCTTTGAGAGGAATGGAAGATTCGATATAGGCCGATAGTTTTTTATATTTTCTGGGTCAAGGTTTGGCTTTTTCAAGAGAGGCTTTATTACTGCCACTTTTAGTGAGTTTGGTACACATCCAGTGGATAGAGAGCCGTTTATTATGTTCAACATAGGAGGGCCAAGCACAGGAAGCAGCTCTTTCAGTAGTTTAGTTGGAATAGGGTCCAGTATACAGCTTGAAGGTTTAGAGGCCATGATTATTTTCATCATTGTGTCAAGAGATATAGTACTAAAACACTTGAGCGTCTCTCTTGATCCTAGGTCCTGGCAGAGTTGTGCAGACTCAGGACAACTGAGGTTTGGAGGAATACGCAGGTTTAAAGAGGAGTCCGTAATTTGCTTTCTAATAATCATAATCTTTTCCTCAAAGAAGTTCATGAATTTATCACTGCTAAAGTGCAAGTCATCCTCTCTTGGGGAATGCTGCTTTTTAGTTAGCTTTGCCACAGTATCAAAAAGGAATTTCGGATTGTTCTTATTTTCCTCAATTAAGTTAGAAAAATAGGACGATCGAGCAGCAGTAAGGGCTCTTCGGTACTGCACGGTACCATCCTTCCAAGCTAGTCGGAAGACTTCCAGTTTGGTGTGGCGCCATTTCCGTTCCAATTTTCTGGAAGCTTGCTTCAGAGCTCGGGTATTTTCTGTGTACCATGGAGCTAGTTTCTTATGAGACATTTTTTTAGTTTTTAGGGGTGCAACTGCATCTAGGGTATTGCGCAAGGTTAAATTGAGATCCTCAGTTAGGTGGTTAACGGATTTTTGTCCTCTGGCGTCCTTGGGTAGGCAGAGGGAGTCTGGAAGGGCATCAAGGAATCTTTGTGTTGTCTGTGAATTTATAGCACGACTTTTGATGTTCCTTGGTTGGGGTCTGAGCAGATTATTTGTTGCAATTGCAAACGTAATAAAATGGTGGTCTGATAGTCCAGGATTATGAGGAAAACATTAAGATCCACAACATTTATTCCATGGGACAAAACTAGGTCCAGCGTATGACTGTGAGAGTGAGTGGGTCCAGAGACATGTTGGACAAAACCCACTGAGTCGATGATGGCTCCAAAAGCCTTTTGGAGTGGGTCTGTGGACTTTTCCATGTGAATATTAAAGTCACCAAAGATTAGAATATTATCTGCAATGACTACAAGGTCTGATAGGAATTCAGGGAACTCAGTGAGAAACGCTGTATATGGCCCAGGAGGCCTGTAAACAGTAGCTATAAAAAGTGATTGAGTAGGCTGCATAGATTTCATGACTAGAAGCTCAAAAGACGAAAACGTCATTTTTTTTTTTGTAAATTGAAATTTGCTATCGTAAATGTTAGCAACACCTCCGCCTTTGCGGGATGCACGGGGATATGGTCACTAGTGTAGCCAGGAGGTGAGGCCTCATTTAACACAGTAAATTCATCAGGCTTAAGCCATGTTTCAGTCAGGCCAATCACATCAAGATTATGATCAGTGATTAGTTCATTGACTATAATTGCCTTTGAAGTAAGGGATCTAACATTAAGTAGCCCTATTTTGAGATGTGAGGTATCATGATCTCTTTCAGTAATGACAGGAATGGAGGTGGTCTTTATCCTAGTGAGATTGCTAAGGCGAACACCGCCATGTTTAGTTTTGCCCAACCCAGGTCGAGGCACAGACACGGTCTCAATGGTGATAGCTGAGCTGACTACACTAACTATGCTAGTGGCAGACTCCACTATGCTGGCAGGCTGGCTAATAGCCTGCTGCCTGGCCTGCACCCTATTTCATTGTGGAGCTAGAGGAGTTAGAGCCCTGTCTATGTTGGCAGATAAGATGAGAGCACCCCTCCAGCTAGGATGGAGTCCGTCACTCCTCAGCAGGTCAGGCTTGGTCCTGTTTGTGGGCGAGTCCCAGAAAGAGGGCCAATTATCTACAAATTCTATCTTTTGGGAGGGGCAGAAAACAGTTTTCAACCAGCGATTGAGTTGTGAGACTCTGCTGTAGAGCTCATCACTCCCCCTAACTGGGAGGGGGCCAGAGACAATTACTCGATGCCGACACATCTTTCTAGCTGATATGCACGCAGAAGCTATGTTGCGCTTGGTGATCTCTGACTGTTTCATCCTAACATCGTTGGTGCCGACGTGGATAACAATATCTCTATACTCTCTACACTCGCCAGTTTTAGCTTTAGCCAGCACCATCTTCAGATTAGCCTTAACGTCGGTAGCCCTGCCCCCGGGTAAACAGTGTATGATCGCTGGATGATTCGCTTTAAGTCTAATACTGCGGGTAATGGAGTCGCCAATGACTAGAGTTTTCAATTTGTCAGAGCTAATGGTGGGAAGCTTCGGCGTCTCAGACCCCGTAACGGGAGGAGTAGAGACCAGAGAAGACTCGGCCTCTGACACCGACCCGCTGCTTAATGGGGAGAACCGGTTGAAAGTTTCTGTCTGCTGAATGAGCGACACCGGTTGAGCGTTCCTACAGCATTTCCTTCCAGAAACCGTGAGAAAGTTGTCCGGCTGCGGGGACTGTGCCAGGGGATTTATACTACTATCTGTACTTACTGGTGGCACAGACGCTGTTTCATCCTTTCCTACACTGAAATTACCCTTGCCTAACGATTGCGTCTGAAGCTGGGCTTGCAGTACAGCTATCCTCGCCGTAAGGCGAGCACAGCGGCTGCAATTAGAAGGCATCATGTTAATGTTACTACTTAGCTTCGGCTGTTGGAGGTCCTGACGAATCGTGTCCAGATAAAGCGTCCGGAGTGAAAAAGTCGAGGAAAAAATAAATATATGAACGGTAATTAAAAAGTGAAACCCGTAAAGTTGTCAGGTAGCAAAAATCAACTCCAATTAGTCCAATTAGTCCAATAAAACCAATAGAATCAACTCCATATACTCCAATAAAACCAATAGAATCAACACCAAATACTCCAATAAAACCAACAGAACCAACTACAAATACTCCAATAAAACCAATAGAACCAACTACAAATACTCCAATAAAACCAATAGAATCAACTCCAAATACTCCAATAGAATCAACTCCAAATACTCAAATAAAACCAATAGAATCAACTCCAAATACCCCAATACAACCAATAGAATCAACTACAAATACTCCAATACAACCAATAGAATCAACTACAAATACTCCAATACAACCAATAGAATCAACTACAAATACCCCAATAAAACCAATAGAATCAACTCCAAATACTCCAAACTATACCTTTGCCACCTCCAGAGATTACTGCTGTTTACTGGTTTCCTTCAATTGTTAATTTTACTACATTACTGTTTTATTCATATAAAATAGAGTGGATGGAAGCAGAGGACCATGTGCATCAACCTTCAATTGAGAGGCCATTATTCTAATGTCGTGCTCAAGGAGGAGTTGTATGGGAGGGTGCGACCACATTAATGCCGTGTGAAATCTTTATTGGGTGCATCTCATTGACCCCGGTGGCTCTCACGTCCAGCTCGATACCAATCACCTCTCCTCACCCCACCCTGTTCGCTCCTGTCTGATCGATAAGGAGGAGGGCCGGGGGCACTGCCAAGAGTGACACGGCCGAGATTAAATCTAGCTATCAGGAGAGCTGGGGGAGAAAAGTGTGGATTGTGCATTTCTTGGATGAAGACACAAATTGGACATCAAGTATTGGGTCTGTGGTTAGGGGTTAGGGATAAAGTCCAGTAATTGATTGATTGATCCCCCCAAACAACCCCAGGTATCCTCTGCCTGTTTCAAACCGCTTGGTGCCAAATAACATTCCGCTTGTCTTCATCCAGACTGAGAATTAGGGATCCTTTATGTCAAAACTTGTTTTTGCAAGTACGATTTTCTTTCTTGTTCCAAGAAATGTATTGAGAGAGAATTTGCATGGCTAAGATATTCTGTCTCATTTCAGTCAATACATTTAAATACACGAAATATAAATACTTACTCAGCTAGTAAATATAAAAGATTTGCTATTTTTAAAGCCCTTGCTTGCCAATGGGTCGAGCAATCAGCTTTGATCCAAGTTAGAAGAATAAACTGATAAATACTGAACAGAGGGCTTTTGTACTTCCCCTATACTCATTATACAGGATCAGTCATTAATAAAGGGAGGTCAACACAAAATCATTAGACCCACTATCTAGTGTTTACCATCGTTAATAATGAATGCTCTCTCTTGCTTGCGTTGTAACGGCGTTCGTCTGTTGAATGAAGAGAGTCGGACCGAAATGCAGCGTGTAGGTTACTCATGACTTTAATAAAAGAATCGCGGTACATGAAAATAACTGAAACCAAATACAAAAACAACAGAACGGAACGTGAAACTAATTACAGCCTATCTGGTGACTACAACACAGAGACAGGTACAAACACCCACGAAATACAAAGCGAACTCAGGCTGCCTAAATACGGTTCCCAATCAGAGGCAACGATAAGCACCTGACTCTAATTGAGAATCGCCTCAGGCAGCCAAACCTATACCACACCCCTAATCAGCCGTGATCACAAATAATACAAACCCCAATACAAAACACAACATATAAACCCATGTCACACCCTGGCCTACCCAAACATATAACAAGAACACAAAATACAATGACCAAGGCGTGACAGAACCCCCCCCCCCCACTAAGGTGCGGACTCCCGGACGCACCTCAAGAGCATAGGGAGGGTCCTGGTGGGCGTCTGTCCATGGTGGCGGTTCTGGCTCGGGACGTGGACCCCACTCCATTAATGTCCTATTTCCTCCCCTTCGCGTCCTGGGATAATCCACCTTCTCCGCCGACCATGGCCTAATAGTCCTCACCCAGATCCCCACATAACTGAGGAGCAGCTTGTGACAGAGGGGCAGCTCGGGACAGAGGGGCAGCTCGGGACAGAGGGGCAGCTCGGGACAGAGGGGCAGCTCGGGACAGAGGGGCAGCTCAGGACAGAGGGGCATCTCAGGACAGAGGGGCATCTCAGGACAGAGGGGCATCTCGGGACAGAGGGGCATCTCGGGACAGAGGGGCAGCTCGGGACTGAGGGGCAGCTCGGGACTGAAGGGCATCCCGGGACAGAGGGGCAGCTTGGGACAGAGGGGCAGCTCGGGACAGAGGGGCAGCTCGGGACCGAAGCAGCCCGGTACTGAGGGGAAGCCCGGTACTGAGGGGAAGCCCGGTACTGAGGGGAAGCCCGGTACTGAGGGGAAGCCCGGTACTGAGAGGAAGCCCAGTACTGAGAGGAAGCCCAGTACTGAGAGGAAGCTCAGGCAGGTAGTAGGCTCCGGTAAATCCTGGCTGGCTGGCGGAACTGGAAGAGTCAGGTTGTCTGGCAGATCTGGAAGAGACTGGTTGTCTGGCAGATCTGGAAGAGACTGGTTGTCTGGCGGCGCTGGGCTGACTGGCGGCACTGGCGGCGCTGGGCAGACTGGCGGTACTGGCGGCGCTGGGCAGACTGGGAGCACTGGCGGCGCTGGGCAGACTGGGAGCACTGGCGGCGCTGGGCAGACGGGAGACTCCGGCAGCGCAGGAGAGGAGAAAAGCTCTGGCTGCGCTAAACAGGCAGGAGACTCCGACAGCGCAGGAGAGGAGAAAAGCGCTGGCTGCGCTGGGCAGACTGGGAGCACTGGCGGCGCTGGGCAGACGGGAGACTCCGGCAGCGCAGGAGAGGAGAAAAGCTCTGGCTGCGCTAAACAGGCAGGAGACTCCGACAGCGCAGGAGAGGAGAAAAGCGCTGGCTGCGCTGAACAGGCGAGGCGCACTGGAGGCCTGGTGCGTGGTGCTGGAACTGGTGGTACTGGATCGAGGACACACACAGGAAGCCTGGTGCGGGGAGCTGCTACTGGAGGACTGGTGTGTAGAGGTGGCTCTGGATAGACCGGACCGTGCAGGCGCACTGGAGCTCTTGAGCACCGAGCCTGCCCAAGCTTACCTGGCTCGATGCCCACTCTAGCCCGGCCAATAGGAAGAGCTGGTATGTGCCGCACCGGGCTATGCTCCCGCACTGAAAACACCGTGTGCGCTCCATAGCATAACACGGTGCCTGCCCGGTCTCTCTAGCCCAACGGTGAGCACAGGGAGTTTGCGCAGGTCTCCTACCTGGCATAACTATTCTCCCTTCTAGCCCCCCCCCCCAATAATTTTTTGGGGCTGCTTTTCAGGTTTCCTTGCCAACCGTGTTCCCTCGTATCGTCGGCTCCTATCTCCGGCTGCCTCTGCTCTCCTTAGTGCCTCCACCTGTTCCCATGGGAGGCGATCTCTTCCGGCCAATATCTCCTCCCAAGTGTAACAACCTTTACCATCCAACACGTCTTCCCATGTCCATTCTCCGAATAATTCGTCGCGTTCGTCTGTTGAATGAAGAGAGTCGGACCGAAATGCAGCGTGTAGGTTACTCATGACTTTAATAAAAGAATCGCGGTACATGAAAATAACTGAAACCAAATACAAAAACAACAGAACGGAACGTGAAACTAATTACAGCCTATCTGGTGACTACAACACAGAGACAGGTACAAACACCCACGAAATACAAAGCGAACGCAGGCTGCCTAAATACGGTTCCCAATCAGAGACAACGATAAGCACCTGACTCTAATTGAGAATCGCCTCAGGCAGCCAAAACTATACCACACCCCTAATCAGCCGCGATCCCAAATAATACAAACCCCAATACGAAACACAACATATAAACCCATGTCACACCCTGGCCTACCCAAACACATAACAAAAACACAAAATACAATGACCAAGGCGTGACATGCGTACTCAAATAGCACACACACACACACACACACACACACACACACACACACACACACACACACACACACACACACACACACACACACACACACACACACACACACACACACACACACAAACACACACACACACACACACACACAAATGGTCTTCACACACACATAGTCTATACATACACACATAGTCTACACACACACGCACACACAGTCTTGACACACGCAAATAGTCTACAAACACAAATGTGTGCGTGCACACAGAAAGATACACACAGAGCATTGATTCATATTGTTCGTTGTAAGCCCAGATCGGTCCCTCCTTCTTGCACCCTGCTCCCATCATGCTCTGAAATCACCACTGGTGTCCCTAAGGCTTCTTCTTCAGCATGGCTCCTTGCTCTGCTCTATGAGAATAGGGGGAAGGGGGGACCAGGATAGACCAAAGTGGACTGGTGGTCCTCTGGGGCCTGGCCCTGTCTTATCCTGCCAGAGCAGTGGCTGATGAAACACCCCAGAAACAACCGCTTACTGAAAAGCCTTGTTATGTCAGTGTCATCTTCTCCCTCACAGATGAAGACTCCAAACAGAAAGCTGTGATCCCCCTCTCATCCACCCCTGATTTCTCCGAATAGGACCCGTTGCCCTTGCCTCTTCCCCTGTCGCTACGATTAATTTTACATCAAAGGAAAGCTGGCTGAGACACCGACCGGAGCCCCTAACAAGGAAGGCTCCAGACTATAGGCTGACACAGAAAATCTCTGGTCGCCTCTACAGTCTTCCCACGGAAAATAAAATAACAAAATTATTAACTTTGTTTGGCAACACAAGACGGTAAATTAAGTTGTTTATGCACCTTTCTATTTTGCGAATACCGTTTAAACCATATTGTGTAACATTTCTGTTTGTGTCAAATTAGCATTTGTAGCATTAGCATAATAATAATATAATAATAATAATAATAATAATAATATAATAATATAATATATATAATAATATAATATAATAATAATAATAATAATATATAATAATAATAATAATAATAATAATAATATAATAATAATAATATAATAATATAATAATATAATAATATATAATAATAATAATATAATAATAATATATAATAATATATAATAATAATATAATATATAATAATAATAATAATAATAATATATGCAATAATAATAATAATAATAATAATAATAATAATAATATATAATAATATAATATAATAATATATAATAATAATATAATATATAATAATAATATAATAATAATAATAATAATAATATAATATATATGCCATTTGGCAGACGCTTTTATCCAAAGCGACTTACAGTCATGTGTGCATACATTCTACGTATGGGTGGTCCCGGGAATCGAACCCACTACCCTGGCATTACAAGCGCCATGCTCTACCAACTGAGCTACAGCACTCACCTTACACTACAGTTCAAAAGTTTGGGGCCACTTAGAAATGTCCTTGTTTTTGAAAGAAAAGCATGTTTTTTGTCCATTAAAATAACAGAAATACAGTATAGACATTCTTAATGTTGTAAATTACTATTGCAGCTGGAAACAGCTGATTTGTAATGGAATATTTACATAGGCGTACAGAGGCCCATTATCAGCAACCATCACTCCTGTGTTAAGTGAGTGTGTGTGTGTGTGTGTGTGTGTGTGTGTGTGTGTGTGTGTGTGTGTGTGTGTGTGTGTGTGTGTGTGTGTGTGTGTGTGTGTGTGTGTGTGTGTGTGTGTGTGTGTGTGTGTGTGTGTGTGTGTGTGTGTGTGTGTGTGTGTGAATAACTAGTTTACTAAAATGTACAAATGGAGTAATGATTATAAATGGTGAGCAAACTGCATTATAAATGTTTTTTTTACAGACAATAAAGTGTTGCCCCATCATTACTTGCATCATTTAATATCCCCCCCTTTTTGTGTCTTTTTTGTTGTTGCCCATTCCACCCCCTCCTCTGGTTGGAGGACCTGGTGGAAAACATTACAATCCAATATACAGTACCAGTCAAAAGTTTAGACACATCTTCTCATTCCAGGGTTTTCTTTATGTTGACTATTTTCTACATTGTAGAATAATAGTGAAGACATCAACACTATGAATAACACATATGGAATCATGTAGTAACCAAAATATATTTTAGATTTCAGATTCTTCAAAGTTGCCGCCCTTTGCCTTGATGACAGCTTTGCACAATTTTGGCATTCTCTCAACTAGCTTCATGAGACAGTCACTTGGAATGCATTTCAATGAACAGGTGTTGATTTGTGGAAGGTAGGAGTGGTATACATAAGATAGCTCTATTTGGTAAAAGAACAAGATCATATTATGGCAAGAACAGCTCAAATAAGACATGAAGTTCAATCAATCCAGAATTTTTTTGTGTGTTTTTTTTTTGCTGCATCAGATGACCTGGCCCCTACAATCACCCACCCTCAACCCAATTAAGATTGTTTGGGATGAATTGGACAGCAAAGTGAATGAAAAGCAGCCAACAATTGTTCCGCATATGTGGGAACTCCTTCAGGACTGTTGGAAAGTAATTCCAGGTAAAGCTGGTTGAGAGAATACCAAGAGTGTACAAAGCTGTCGTCAAGGCAAAGGGTGGCTACTTTGAAGAATATATATATTTTTATTTGTTTAACACTTTTTTGGTTACTACATGATTCCATATGTGTTATTATATTATGTGTTATGGTGTCTTCAATAGTATTCTACAATGTAGAAAATAGTTTTTTTGAATGAGTAGGTGTGTCCAAACTTTTGACTGGTACTATATATACATATATTTATATACATCTAAAGCCTCTTCAACAGAAAATCTCTAGTGTCCTCCCTTGGAATAAAATGATGTTACAGTAGACAAGGGATGTAGGACAGTGGATGGGAAATCATGCTGTTTACTCACCTTTCTGTTTTGTGAACACAGTTTATACCATATTGTGTCAAATTTCCGTTCGTGTCAAATTAGCATTGGCATCAAATTAGTGTTTTTGTCAAATGAATGCCAGGATAGTGGGTTCATTTCCCAGGACCACGTGTAAGTAAAATGTATGCATGACCAAGTGTCATTAGATAAAAGCAGCAGCTTAATGACATACTGTATATTGTATAATAAACTGGCATTTGTAGCATTAGTGCATACCTTAGTTACCAAGCACTTGGTCAAACTCTCTATCAATGCCCAGGGGCCAGTGAAAAATACATTTTAACACCAGCACAGTGATTCAGCTTGAGTCAGAACAGGAAGCAGTTAACCCCTCGAGTGTTAGGTCAAAAGGATTAGCAGCGGTGAATTCCAAACTCATTTAGGGAAGTGAGCTAAAGGTCCATCTCTTCCCCAGGAGCATGTTTCCAGACATCTCGGCGGAAACTAGTCACTAGAGGTGAAAGAGATTCGCAATCTCGTTGGGAATCCAATTAACACTCCAACATGGCTGCCTAATCCCGGTCCGTGGAGGTGTCCTACATGCATTTTTAACCTCTACCCACGCAACACTTTTGGGGAGTTTTACTAAAGTTGGGCATTTCTGTGTATAATTATTGAAAATAGTACAGATTTACAGGACCAGCACGTGGGTAAATAGGATGAGACAATAAAACAGTGGCAGAATAAGTTCAACCGCACTTGTGTTTAATCACAAAACCGAATAGCAACCTCTGTCCACAAAGCATATTGCATGTAGAAGTAACAGACAGTTACAAGATCTACAGCATAGTCAAGCAAGTTAATGTTTCTGACATTTTCGGACCACTAAACAACTACTGACTACTGTCGCAATGAAAACAGGAGCCGCCTCCACTATTCCAGCACCATTTCAACATCATCAAATCACATCTGCTTAGTGTAATACAGTGACAACTAAAAGATACCAAAAACAAATTATTCCAATCAACGTAAGCTAAATATGGTTTGACTGTCAATGGTTCTGATTTCTCTCTGTGTGTGTGTGTGTGTGTGTGTGTGTGTGTGTGTGTGTGTGTGTGTGTGTGTGTGTGTGTGTGTGTGTGTGTGTGTGTGTGTGTGTGTGTGTGTGTGTGTGTGTGTGTGTGTGTGTGTGTGTGTGTGTGTGTGTGTGTGTGTGTGTGTGTGTGTGTGTGTGTGTGTGATGATTGGCTGTTATTTGATACTTTTTTATCAAGGGAGGCCAAATGCTCACTGGCTTCCCTTGCATTTAATGCTACAGGCGGGAACAATGTCATACTCTTTTTGACCAGACAGCATCAGATAGATGGGCTTCACATACAGAGACAGAGGGGCGCTGTTTCACACACACACAGGCACACAGACAAACACACAAACACACACAGGCACACACACACACACACACACACACACACACACACACACACACACACACACACACACACACACACACACACACACACACACACACACACACACACACACACACACACACACACACACACACACACACACACACACACACACACACATAGGCACACAGGCAACACACACACACAGACACACACACAGAAAGGCATACACACACACAAACACTCCAGTCTGCCCCAGTGTGATCGTTCATGGCAGAGTAAATCACTAATTCTTCCCCTCTTGGGTAATTCCATGGGTGAAATGAACTGAGGGGCCTTGGGAGATCAGCAAGTCATTGTTTATTGTCAGGCTCCACTTCTTCCCCTCACACTTTGGTGGAAATCCGGTTTCTCTCTCCACTCCTTGTAGAGCGCACAGACACAGACAGACAGACAGACAGACAGACAGACAGACAGACAGACAGACAGACAGACAGACAGACAGACAGACAGACAGACAGACAGACAGACAGACAGACAGACAGACAGACAGACAGACAGACAGACAGACAGACACAAACAGACACACACACATAAACACACATTCCGACACACACACACACACACACACACACACACACACACACACACACACACACACACACACACACACACACACACACACACACACACACACACACACACACACACACACACACAGAGATTTGTATCAGTGAAGTGTCATATGTCCGTCAAGAGGGTGTGTTTGTATGCCATGTTGTATGCTTTGTTGTCGCACTGAATGAAGGATGTTTCCCCAGACTGTGCCGTGAATGTTTGGCCACGTTGCTTTTGCATTCCATAGGAGATGAGTATGGAATTAGGGATGACTAGACCGTGTTTGCAGCTACAGTGAGTGTGAGATGTAGACCTTTTCAAGTCATATTTATTCTTTCCATGGTGACAGTTGAACAGATCAAATTTCCGTCCGTCGCTCATGACCATAGAGAAGGACGAAGGGGGCATTTTTTGGGCCCAAAATTACTGTTTTCCTTTAAACTAATTTGAAGCTAAATTGACAACAGAATGTTTGCTTCATTTGCATATACCATTCTTTGATTTAATAACAGCGCCACAATTAAGTTTGGCATTACAGTAGATTGCTACATTTGAATGATATTTACAGAGTTGTAAGGGGAACCTACCACATGAGTGTGCTGGAGTGACCTTAGATATTCCCCTTTTGTCACCGTCTGAATCCAATAGCCCTTGCCACCTCAAATTAATTCAACCCTCTACTTAATCAAGGAGAGAGAGAGAGAGAGAGAGAGAGAGAGAGAGAGAGAGAGAGAGAGAGAGAGAGAGAGAGAGAGAGAGAGAGAGAGAGAGAGAGAGAGAGAGAGAGAGAGAGAGAGAGAGAGAGAGAGAGAGAGAGAGAGAGAGAGAGAGAGAGAGAGAGAAAGGGAAATAAAGGGAGAGAGAAGAGAGAGAGAGAGAGAGAGAGAGAGAGAGAGAAGAGAGAGAGAGAGAGAGAGAGAGAGTAGAAAGTCAGGCTGCATGCCACAATATCTAGAGTGGATGCACACCTTAAGTAAGTCAATGATTTCATACTTGGCACAAGAAGGGTGAATAGATGGGATGTTCTGTGCTCTGCTTCTCTCAAGTCTTCCTCAGAGTGACTATTCCTCATAGGAATCAATAGGAAGGAGGGCAGCTGGGAGCAGGAAGCATACGTCAACTGTTTATGCATTGTCAGACAGCAGAACGTTTCCGGCTGCGTTGTGGGTTGAGGGACGAGCGTCGTGTAGGAGTGACGCCAAATTGACGTAAGACAGTGCTGTTCATCATGTTTCAAATGTTTCCATAGTGACTGACAGGAAGTGGTGTTTTTTGAGGGGTGTTGAATCGATCAGTCATTGTCCAAAGTGACACCTACGCCATTATATCATCAATGTCAGCGTGGAGTTTATCAATTCATCGCTGCTCTCGCTTTCAGCCCACACACACACACACACACACACACACACACACACACACACACACACACACACACACACACACACACACACACACACACACACACACACACACACACACACACACACACACACACACACACACACACACACACACACACACACACACACACACACACACACACACACACACACACACACACACACACACACACACACACACACACACACACACACACACACACACACACACACACACACACACACACACACTTCTGTCTTTTGTAGTGCCTTGTCTCGGCCAGAAGTTGGCCTTGAGGCCTGTTTCACTGGCTTAATCTCCCACACAGACTAGCAGTGAGCATTCATCTGAGTGATCCACATTGACTACTGCTCTCTCTTCTACCTGACTTGTGTGTGACAACATCGATGTACGACTATCACTGTGCAAGTAAATATCTGGCTAACTTGTCTGTTCTTTCTTCATTTGACAGTCAGTTGTTTTTAGCTTGGAATCCGGCTTGAGTAAAAGCACACACTGAGCCTACCAGCCTAAATGAATACAGTTGTCCCAGTTACTACTGTTGACTTGCTGCCATCTAGTGGACCCAGCAAAGGACTGCAGTTACTACTGTTGACTTGCTGCCATCTAGTGGACCCAGCAAAGGACTGCAGTTACTACTGTTGACTTGCTGCCATCTAGTGGACCCAGCAATCGACTGCAGTTACTACTGTTGACTTGCTACCATCCAGTAGCCCTGGCAATGGACTGCAGTTACTACTGTTGACTTGCTACCATCCAGTAGCCCTGGCAATGGACTGCAGTTACTACTGTTGACTTGCTACCATCCAGTAGTCCTGGCAATAGACTGCAGTTACTACTGTTGACTTGCTACCATCCAGTATCCCTGGCAATGGACTGCAGTCTCATGTGAATCTGTTACACCGTATGTAAGTGATTGGGACTTGTTTTTTTCCTTCGAATTTTGAATTTGATGTGGTGTGGTATGTCTCTGGTTCCAAAACCTATGTTTGTGGCTTGTGCTTTTTATTACAAGCACGCTCGACTACTGTAATGCTCTCCTGTCTTCTCTAACCAAGAAAGCCATTGGTCAACTACAAAACATACAGAATGCTGCAGCACGGGTACTGACCAAGACCAGACGGAGAGCACACATTACACCGGTCTTAAGGTCTCTGCACTGGCTGCCTGTGAGTTTTACAATTCATTTGAAGATTCTTCTATTGGTTTTTAAATCAATCCACGATTGTGCACCCAAGTACATGTCAGACATGCTTTTAAGTTATGTACCCAGTAGGTCCCTCAGGTCCTCTGGCACTGGCCTTTTAACTATCCCAAAGCCTCGGACCAGGAGGCATGGAGAGGCAGAAATGAGTTACTATGCCCCCAGCCTCTGGAATAGCCTGCCAGAGAACCTGAGGCGGGCTGAAACTGGACATATTTAAAAGAGGTCTTAAAACACACCTTTTTAACTTTGCTTTTCCTTAGGGTGCTTTTTAGTTGTTCAGTTTTTATTGTTATTCCTTTGTTTTTGTCCTGTGAAGCACATTGCGTTGCAATCCATTTCTTTAAATGTGCTGTGTAAATAAAGCTTGATTTGATGTGTGGGTATTGTTCATTTAGGGCTGTGTTGGAAACTACTACTGTATCTTCTTCCCAAAGGTTAGTGGAAGGACAGACAACTACTTTACTTAACAGCTTATCTACACGAACACCAACCACCACACACACACACACACACACACAGGTGGGCACCGGTAGGTCCCCTGGGAGGCACACACACTGGTGAACCTTCATAGAGGTCTAATGTGTGCCTTTCTGAATAAACACTGAACAGGGGGACAAACACTCACACACACCTGACACCACATTGACTGACATGAACCTGTCAACACTTCCCTCTCACCAGCGGGCCTCTGGCTATTATTGGCCTGGGTGTCTCTCATACTCGGCATGACTGTGTCTGGGTGACAACAGCCAGGCGACCCACGCAGGCCAACAAAGTGAATGATGTGCCTCAGCTCCAGTGTTTGTTTCCAAGGTTGGATTAGACTCAGAGAACAACAGAGCTAAAAATACAAGGTGACTGAGGATTTGATTCAGGGGGACAGGCTTTAAGATTCACCATCTGTTGACAACTGAACTCACGACACCCACCAATTGTTTCTGCTTCTTATTAGGCTGGTGTAGCTGTCTCGTGTGTCCAATAAGCTACCAGAAGTTATGCTGTGATTGTGAGTTGAGGGATAGAGTTTCTTGCATTTCATTCCTATTCCTTAGCTTCAGAAGACTAAAGTGGTCCAACAGTGGATGTACCACAGTGCTGATGAAGCCTTTGGCCAGGTCATCCAGAAGATCACTACTTTATCATATTAAAGTGGTTCCTGGGACATGAAACACTGTGCTGCTGGATCACAACCTTTTGACTGAAGGTCAATGTCAAAGTGTTTTTCCCTCGCCTGTAGGCAACTTCCATTTGAAGTTTACAAAGTAGCAGATGAATAACCCCTAGTATCGCCCAACGCCTTGTTTTTCAATGGCATTGTTAGTCTATCGTTTGCCAAATCCATCAACACTGTCAACCCAAATGACCAAAAATGACATATCGGTTTCCAAACCAATATGATTCCTGTCATACCGTGTCTATAGACTTCTTACAGAGTAAGGAACAACATGTAATTGTGTCATTTGGGTGAACTATCCCTTTAAGCTGCTACCCAATGGCCATTCAGGCCTCTATTAGATCACTGAGTATGAGACAATAGAAAATAGACACTGATGTGAGTTCGCATAACAAACCAAGGACATCCTTTGGTGATTCATGTTTTATAATGCCATAAATAAAAGACACATACATCTAATCTTCCATAATAAATAGCAATAGTGAGATATGCACCACACACAGCTTTTCAAGAAGTGGTTAACTGTCCCAGCGTGATAGGCTAAGTCGGCAATGACAGGGTGGAGAGATCATGTGCGAGGGTGTCAGCGAGGGGTTAAATCATGCTGCTTTACCCTTGACATCGGCCCTGAGGGAGTCCGAGTCCGAGAGAGCAACATGTTGCTTCATTAGTTAGGAAATCACCATGATATTGACAACTGTAAACGTTCATCAGCCTCAAGCCTTTCCTATTTCTTTAAGATTATCGGCCTAAAGGTTTGACTCAGTGGAGGACTAGGATGACTTCACTATTCTACATTACTCCAATCATTCACTTAACTTTTATGGAACTTCATCGTGTTTAGGTAGTTCACATCTTCACGTGCTTTATAAACGCAGCAATTCCTCATCTCTCGTGGACAGATTATGGAACATAAATGTTATCGTAACGTCTGTCAAAAGTTGGTGGGATGTGACGACTAACGAGGAGCAGTAGTTTTGGTGCTTTTCCGTCACTGGTAATTTGGACGTATCAGGATTGGGTGAAGATGGTGCTTTAGCTGAGAGTTTCCGTTTCAGGGGTGGAGACTTCACTAGTCTGGTTAGTATCTTATCTCATACATCTCTCCCCATAACTTAATTGAGCGTTTGACGCAATTACGCAATATTTTTGTTTTGGGTTTCCAAGACTACCTCATACAGTCTCATCTGAGGGCTTTGTGGTATACTGTTTATATTGGGTTGGGTTCCAAAACGAGTTTATACTGGGTTGTAAAATATTTGGTAAGTAGTACCTGAAAGAAATCGCAGGCTCTGTAAAACTCTTATAGAAACCCTTCCACTCCAGCAGAGAACTACAACCTGTTTTACAAAACTACATATCCCTCTAATGGACTGCTCAGGACTGGACTCCTCACAATTTAACCCCATGCTGCCTTTGTACTGTGGTAGGGTGTGTGGCGGGGCACATTCAGGGACTACACAGCTCCTCCTCCTCCTCCTCTCTGGACCATGTCCTGTGCGTCCTTCCGTCCCAAGGCTGTAGCATGGCTTACTGGCCGCCAGATGCGTCGAACATCTTCTTGCGGCCCTCCATGCCAGACATGGCCTCCACATTCTTACGCCAGTCGGTCACCTCAGACGTGAGCACCTGAGAGGGAAGAGGAATAAACACTGTGCTGTCAGACATCAACTAGCTTTAGCGCCCAGGCTTCCTTGTGTTCATAGAGACTTGTCTCAGGTGGCCACATTACAACCTATCCCCATACAATGTGCAGATGGAAAACAAACAATGAGTAGTGCTATGCTAACTCATGTTTGATTAGCTAGCTAGCTACTATAATAAGCTAACGTTACGGTTGCAGTTACTCTCAGTTTAACCATTAGATGCAAATGCTTGGAGGTCCATAGTAGCATGGTTTCCAGTACCACGCCATCTCCGCACAAGCCAGTGCTTACTGGTGCCAGAGAGGTTTCAAATTTCAAGGTGAGCTAACTTAAAGCTTCAGGAGAAAGGAAGGATGCATTGGTAAAGTATTTGTACATGGCCCAAGTCCCAGTTACCTTGTCTTTGTCCTTGTTGGTGTCTTCCTTCTTGACAGACTTGAGGTTGGACCTGAGGTCCATAGAGCCTTTGTGTTTGGTTCCCAGCAAAGCTCTCATCATCTCGTCTGCAGAGACACGCACCTTCCTCAGGGCGGGCTTCTTAAACTTCCCTCCTAAGTCCTGCACCTTCAGCTTCAGCTCATGGATCTGTAGATTTCATCGAAATCTACTATTAAATATTATAGCAACTTAAGCCAACACCTAGCAACCTCTTCAAGAAGTGTTGGTTTGATACTTGCTGGACCTGGGTTCCAATCCTGGCCAGGGCCAACCCCAGGGAATGGCACTGACCATTGATTTGGCCCTGACCCAGCTGCAAAACTGAAACTAACACCCATTTGTTTCCACCACAAGAGGCAGGACCTGAGGATAACATCTCACCCAAAGGGCCAAAGACTTACATCTTTGTTGTGCTTGGTCACTTTGGCCTCACAGTCGTATCTCTCCTCATCTACCACATCTATCTTTCCATGGAGCTGCTTGCATAGGTCCTGAAGAAAATAGATAAACATACTAAGATTAAATATACACAAAAAAAGGTGATATCTAGAACCTAAAAAGGGTTCTTCGGCTGTCCTCATAGGAGAGAATCCTTTGAAGAACCCTTTTTGGTTCCATGTAAAACCTTTTCCACAGAGGGCCCTACATGGAACCCAAAAAGGGTTCTACCTGGAACCAAAAAGGGTTCTACCTGGAAACCACAAAGGTTTCTTCTATGGGGACAGCCAAAGAACTCCTTTGGAACCCTTTTGTCTGAGAGTGAAGAATCAAATCTCATTGAGATGCAGTACCAGTCAAAAGTTTGGACACACCTACTCATTCAAGGGTTTTCTTTATTTTTACTATTTTCTTCATTGTAGAATAGTAGTGAAGACCTCAAAACTATGAAATAACACATATGGAATCATGTAGTAACCAAAATAGTGTTAAAACAATCTAATTATATTTTAAATTTGAGATTCTTCAGTATCAAATCAAATTTCAAATCAAATGTATTTATATAGCCCTTCTTACATCAGTAGCCACCTTTTGCCTTGATGACAGCTTTGCACGCTCTTGGCATTCTCTCAACCATATTCATGAGGTAGTTTCTTGGAATGTATTTCAATAAACAGGTGTGCCTTGTTTAAATTTCTTAATGCATTTGAGCCAATCAGTTGTGGTGTTGTGAAAAGGTAGGGGTGGTATACAGAAGATAGGACTATTTGGTAAAAGACCAAGTACATATTATGGTAAGAACAGCTCAAATAAGCAAAGAGAAATGACAGTCTATCACTACTTTAAGACATGAAGGTCAGTCAATTTGGAAAATTTCAAGAACTTTAAAAGTTTCTTCAAATGCAGTAGCAAAAACCATCAAGCGCTATGATGAAACTGGCTCTCATGAGGACCGCCACAGGAAAGAACGACCCAGAGTTACCTCTGCTGCAGAGAATAAGTTAAAGTTACCAGCCTCAGAAATTGCAGCCCAAATAAATGCTTCACAGAGTTCAAGTAACGGACACATCTCAACATCAACTGTTCAGAAGAGACTGCGTGAATCAGGCCTTCATGGTAGAAATGCTTCAAAGAAACCACTACTAAAGGACACCAATAATAAGAAGAGACTTGCTTGGTCCAATAAACACAAGCAATGAACATTAGACCGGGTGAAATCTGTCCTTTGGTCTGATGAGTCCAAATGTTAGATTTTTGGTTCCAACCGCCATGTTTTTGTGAGACGCAAAGTAGGTGTATGGATGATCTCTGCATTTGTAGTTCCCACCGTAAAGCATGGAGGAGGAGGTGTGATAGTGCTTTGCTGGTGACACTGTCTGTGATTTATTTAGAATTCAAGGCACACTTAACCAGCATGGCAACTGGTTTTTCAACAGGACAATGACCCAAAACACCTCCAGGCTGTGTAAGGGCTATTTGACCAAGAAGGAGAGTGATGGAGTGCTGCATCAGATGACCTCAACCCAGTTGAGATGGTTTGGGATGAGTTGTACCGCAGAGTGAAGGAAAAGCATGCAACAAATGCTCAGCATATGTGGGAACTCCTTCAAGACTGTTGGAAAAGCATTCCAGATGAAGCTGGTTGAGAGAATGACAAGAGTGTGCAAAGCTGTCATCAATGCAAAGGGTGCTTACTTTGAAGAATCTAAAATCTAAATTATATTTTGATTTGTTTAACACTTTTTTGGTTGCTAAATGATTCCATGTGTGTTATTTCATAGTTTTGAGGTATTCACTATGATTCTACAATGTAGAAATGAGTAAAATTAAATAAAAACCCTTGAATAAGTAGGTGTCCAAACTTTTTACTGGTACTGTATATGTAACATAATAACCATGCTGGAATATTTACTTGAGTGTTGTTCAGTTACAGTCTTATTGTTTAGCTTTGTGATTGGACCAGTAGTTTGGCCCAGTCGTATTGCTCCCTCAATTGGCTGACTTTCTTGTCTCTCACCTGTAGCTCAGCCAATGACAGTCCAGAGAACTGCAAGGGGGGCAGTCGCTCTCCCAGGTAGCTCAGTTTCTCTTCATCCCTGTCCTGCGTCTCCTGTTCCAGCTGCTCCATCGCCCTGGTGAGCAGCATGATCTGATTGGACGAGAGAAAGATCCGTCATTCCAGGGGTGGGCCAGAGGCGGAGGACCCAGTCTAATACCACCATGCAGTAGTTAGTCGTCCTCCATGCTTCACGGTGTCACTACAGCTGTATCCGTAATAAAGAATGACTTAGTTATAGTCAATGTTAATTGTTAACATAATGCATGCTAATTTACCTTCAGAGAGAGCTTACGCGAAGCCGTAATCTTCGACTTCGGCTGTTGGGAAAAGGACACAATGTTATTGCAAATGTGTGCCCAGTGCTGTATCCTTAAAAGTGAAAATCGATTTTGTCAAGATCGGTGACCTATTCATTTATTGGGACATTTTTGTGTTGGCCCAAAAAGGTTTAGGTGGTCACACAACTGCCACTCACAACAAATCTACTATGAACCTAAAGCATTGGCCTACAAATGGGCCTGTTCCTGGACACAACCAGTCCCAGAATGAAAAACTCTTTCAATAGAGATTCTCCATTGAGCAAACGTTTTACTCTCTTTATAGCATAAGTTTATCCATACAGGGAGCCAGTTACAGTTTAGTCGGAATGTGGTCACTCAAAAACATTGCCCTTGATTGCTGACAATAACCGATAAGACTGAAGTGGCAACCTTGGGACAACGTGTTCCCTCTCTATATAGGGATTAACACTGTTGAACCAGGGCTGTCTCTGGTTCTGGCTCTAGCTCACCTTGTCAATTAACTTGGGATTCATTGGCCTGGGTTTGACTTGCTCCTACAGGGACAGAGGGAACATGTCAGAACATTATTCAAAATGATCGAAGTATACACACTTCTATGAGAGGTAGCCTGAAAAACGTGTCTCTTGATTGATTGGACTTTGTTCAACATTGCATGGAAGATTCAACTAGACATCTCAGCCTCCAGTATTTATGCTGCAGTAGTTTGTGTCGGGGGGCTAGGGTCAGTTTGTTATATCTGGAGTACTTCTCCTGTCCTATTCGGTGTCCTGTGTGAATCTAAGTGTGCGTTCTCTAATTCTCTCCTGCCCCAGGACTACTTGACATGATGAATCCTTGCTGTCCCCAGTCCACCTGGCCATGCTGCTGCTCCAGTTTCAACTGACCTGAGCCCTAGGACCATGCCCCAGGACTACCTGACATGATGACTCATTGCTGTCCCCAGTCCACCTGGCCATGCTGCTGCTCCAGTTTCAACTGTTCTGCCTTACTATTATTCGACTATGCTGGTCATTTATGAACATTTGAACATCTTGGCCATGTTCTGTTATAATTTCCACCCGGCACAGCCAGAAGAGGACTGGCCACCCCACATATGCTCTCTCTAATTCTCTCTTTCTTTCTCTCTCTCGGAGGACCTGAGCCCTAGGACCGTGCCCCAGGACTACCTGACATGATGACTCCTTGCTGTCCCCAGTCCACCTGGCCGTGCTGCTGCTCCAGTTTCAACTGTTCTGCATTATTATTATCGATCATGCTGGTCATTTATGAACATTTGAACATCTTGGCCATGTTCTGTTATAATCTCCACCCGGCACAGCCAGAAGAGGACTGGCCACCCCACATAGCCTGGTTCCTCTCTAGGTTTCTTCCTAGGTTTTGGCCTTTCTAGGGAGTTTTTCCTAGCCACCGTGCTTCTACACCTGCATTGCTTGCTGTTTGGGGTTTTAGGCTGGGTTTCTGTACAGCACTTTGAGATATCAGCTGATGTACGAAGGGCTATATAAATACATTTGATTCGATTTGATTTGATTTGATTTGATTTAGACTTGAAATAAATGCTTGGCATAACATACAAGTCAAAATATAATTTTGGTGTCCTAAATCTAATATGATGATGATGACGATGGTCATGATGATGATGATCGTGCTGACGGTGAATTTATAAACATTAAAAGACTTACCTCACTTAAATTTGACCAGGTTTATGGGCACAAAAAGACAAGGGAGACACATAAGTAAAAAATAGCATTAGTGAAAAGAAAAACATAATTTGTAACCTGCTGGAGGTACATTACATTGTAATAGGAGACAGACAGACAGACAGACAGACAGACAGACAGACAGACAGACAGACAGACAGACAGACAGACAGACAGACAGACAGACAGACAGACAGACAGACAGACAGACAGACAGACAGACAGACAGACAGACAGACAGACAGACAGACAGACAGACAGACAGACAGACAGACAGACAGACAGACAGACAGACAGACAGACAGACAGACAGTTGCAGCCTTGTCTCCAAGCCCATCATCATTTTCCCCATGGATTAGGAAAAGGACACTGTAGCTCAGTTGGTAGAGCATGGCATTGGTGGGTTCGATCCCTGGAACCCATTAGGAAAAGGACACTAAATGGCATATATTATTATATTATATATTAGGAAAAAGCCATTCTGCCGCGTATAGCATTATAGCATCCCCTCAGTTTTAACTCTGTGTATGGCTAACTGGCATCTTAACAGAGTCATTCTGTGTCATTTGCAAGAGAATGTAAGTTGCAAGAGATCCACAATCAGGTAGAACGGACATATCATACCCTCAGAAGCAGTTATTCTAGCATACAGACATTTTAACATTATAACTAGGGTCTACAACATGCTGCTACTGTAAGACTTAAATGGTTTATCATCTCAAGACAATAGGTAGAACACACATATCATACTCCCAAAAGCAGTTATTATATACTTACATTACATACATTTTTACTTAGGCTACGACATGCTGCTGTAAGACTCAAATGGCTTGTCATCTCAAGACAATAGGTCCACTTCATTATAATAAGGCTTAGGCTACGTATATTTAGAACAGATACTATGATGTATTTTTAAACAGAAAACACACTGAGATTGAGCTAAACATAATCATTAAAGCGGTATTATTAAATAATGTACTTGAAGGGAGCTATATGCATAATTAATTAACAGTCAAGCCGATCTATTGTCCCAGATAACAATACTCACTCATCAGCCATTATGAAAACCTTGTTGGAGAGAGAAAATTTGATTTTGAAATCCGATCCAGGCAATTCAATTAGGGCATCTTCCCTTTGTTGAATTACCTGATCAGCCAGAAACCCTCAGATAATTTCAAATCACTGACAACAGCAACAAAACACCACCATTCACTTAAGTAATTATTAAGTAAACTAAATAAATACTTAAGTCATTTACTTAATAAATACTTCAGTTTGATTCTGAATCACAGAATCCCCAACCCAAATGAGTATTACCTGGAATAGGGTGGACCACAGTCGGGTCGGGTATAGTACTCTCTCTCTGTCTCGCTCAAACAACAGAGGGATCTGAGACAATGGGGGTGATTTTCTCTTTTATGTGGGTCTGGGCAGGGCTGGGCAGCGGGTGGACAACAGATATAGCCCAGCACCAGAGTCCTGCAGGAATGGGCTGGCTGGACACCAGGGATGAAATTTAACCTCCTGTGACATTGTGACAATGCAGGTCAAAATGTAATAATAAATCATGACCAATGCCTTAATGGCATTGTCTGAAAACTTCTGTGAATTCCTCTCGCTGCCTTTTGTAAGAAGCCCTTGTTCCTATGGGAAATCCACTGAAAATGAACAGGGTAATGTTGTTTGGGTTATTTAGTTGATTTGGAGGATACATACTCTGTTTCACTTGTGTGGTTTATATTCTCATTAAAGCCTATGAAATTGATCATCTTGTCTTGAAATGAAAAGAATACATGTGTATATTGGTTGTTGTTGATTTTGATTATCATGAATAAAACATAAGTAAATGCCGAAATAATGGAAACACCAACGTAA
>NW_025747222.1:0-60000 GCF_021184085.1 Oncorhynchus gorbuscha
AGAGAGGCAGAATGTTGTCTAGAGGGAGAGGAGAGGCAGAATGTTGTCTAGAGGGAGAGGAGAGGCAGAATGTTGTCTAGAATGTTGTCTAGAGGGAGAGGAGAGAGGCAGAATGTTGTCTAGAGGGAGAGGAGAGGAGAATGTTGTCAGCAGAATGTTGTCTAGAGGGAGAGGAGAGAGGCAGAATGTTGTCTAGAGGGAGAGAGAGAGGCAGAATGTTGTCTAGAGGAAGAGGAGAGAGGCAGAATGTTGTCTAGAGGGAGAGGAGAGAGGCAGAATGTTGTCTAGAGGGAGAGAGGCAGAATGTTGTCTAGAGGAAGAGGAGAGAGGCAGAATGTTGTCTAGAGGGAGAGGAGAGAGGCAGAATGTTGTCTAGAGGGAAGGAGAGAGGCAGAATGTTGTCTAGAGGGAGAGGAGAGAGGCAGAATGTTGTCTAGAGGGAGAGAGAGAGAGAGGCAGAATGTTGTCTAGAGGGAGAGGAGAGAGGCAGAATGTTGTCTAGAGGGAGAGGGAGAGAGGCAGAATGTTGTCTAGAGGGAGAGGAGAGAGGCAGAATGTCTGTCTAGAGGAGAGGAGGCAGAATGTTGTCTAGAGGGAGAGGAGAGAGGCAGAATGTTGTCTAGAGGGAGAGGAAAGAGGCAGAATGTTGTCTAGAGGGAGAGGAGGGTCATAATGTTGTCTAGAGGGAGAGGAGAGAGGCAGAATGTTGTCTAGAGGGAGAGGAGAGAGGCAGAATGTTGTCTAGAGGGAGAGGAGAGAGGCAGAATGTTGTCTAGAGGGAGAGGAGAGAGGCAGAATGTTGTCTAGAGGGAGAGGAGAGAGGCAGAATGTTGTCTAGAGGGAGAGGAGAGAGGCAGAATGTTGTCTAGAGGGAGAGGAGAGAGGCAGAATGTTGTCTAGAGGGAGAGGAGGGGGTCATAATGTTGTCTAGAGGGAGAGGAGAGAGGCAGAATGTTGTCTAGAGGGAGAGGAGAGAGGCAGAATGTTGTCTAGAGGAGGGAGAGGAGAGAGGCAGAATGTTGTCCAGAGGGAGAGGAGAGGCAGAATGTTGTCTAGAGGGAGAGGGGAGAGAATGTTGTCCAGAGGGAGAGGAGGCAGAATGTTGTCTAGAGGGAGAGGAGAGAGGCAGAATGTTGTCTAGAGGGAGAGGCAGAATGTTGTCTATAGGGAGAGGAGGCAGAATGTTGTCTAGAGGGAGAGGAGAGAGGGATGTTGAGGAGAGAGGAGGCAGAATGTTGTCTAGAGAGAGAGGAGAGAGGCAGAATGTTGTCTAGAGGGGAGAGGAGAGGCAGAAGAGGAGAGGCAGAATGTTGTCTAGAGGGAGAGGAGAGAGGCAGAATGTTGTCTAGAGGAAGAGGAGAGAGGCAGAATGTTGTCTAGAGGGAGATGTTGGAGAGGCAGAATGTTGTCTAGAGGGGAGGAGGAGAGGCAGAATGTTGTAGAGGGAGAGGAGAGAGGCAGAATGTTGTCTAGAGGCAGGAGAGGAGAGAGGCAGAATGTTGTCTAGAGGAGAGAGGAGAGAGGTCAGAATGTTGTCTAGAGGGAGAGGAGAGAGGCAGAATGTTGTCTAGAGGGAAGAGGAGAGAGGCAGAATGTTGTCTAGAATGTTGTCTAGGGAGAGGAGAGAGGCAGAATGTTGTCTAGAGGAGGGAGAGAGAGAGGAGAGGCAGAATGTTGTCTAGAGGGAGAGGAGAGAGGCAGAATGTTGTCTAGAGGGAGAGGAGAGAGGCAGAATGTTGTCTAGAGGGAGAGGAGAGAGGCAGAATGTTGTCTAGAGGAGAGGGGAGAGAGGCAGAATGTTGTCTAGAGGAGAGGAGAGGGCAGATGTTGTCTAGAGGGAGAGAGAGGCAGAATGTTGTCTAGAGGGAGAGAGAGAGGCAGAATGTTGTCTAGAGGGAGAGGAGAGAGGCAGAATGTTGTCTAGAGGAGAGAGGAGAGGCAGAATGTTGTCTAGAGGGAGAGAGAGAGGCAGAATGTTGTCTAGAGGGAGAGGAGAGAGGCAGAATGTTGTCTAGAGGAGAGGAGAGAGGAGAATGTTGTCTAGAGGGAGAGGAGAGGCAGAATGTTGTCTAGAGGGAGAGGAGAGAGAGGCAGAATGTTGTCTAGAGGGAGAGGAGGGGTCAGAATGTTGTCTAGAGGGAGAGAGAGGCAGAATGTTGTCTAGAGGGAGAGAGAGGCAGAATGTTGTCTAGAGGGAGAGGAGAGGCAGAATGTTGTCTAGAGGAGAGGAGAGGCAGAATGTTGTCTAGAGGGAGAGGAGAGAGGCAGAATGTTGTCTAGAGGAGAGAGAGAGGCAGAATGTTGTCTAGAGGGAGAGGAGAGAGGCAGAATGTTGTCTAGAGGGAGAGAGAGGCAGAATGTTGTCTAGAGGGAGAGGAGAGAGGCAGAATGTTGTCTAGAGGAGAGAGAGAGGCAGAATGTTGTCTAGAGGAGGGAGAGGAGAGAGGCAGAATGTTGTCTAGAGGGAGAGAGAGAGAGGCAGAATGTTGTCTAGAGGGAGAGGAGAGGCAGAATGTTGTCTAGAGGAGAGAGAGAGGCAGAATGTTGTCAGAATGTTGTCTAGAGGGAGAGGAGAGAGGCAGAATGTTGTCTAGAGGGAGAGGAGAGAGGCAGAATGTTGTCTAGAGGGAGAGGAGAGAGGCAGAATGTTGTCTAGAGGGAGAGGAAGAAGAGAGGCAGAATGTTGTCTAGAGGGAGAGGAGAGAGGCAGAATGTTGTCTAGAGGGAGAGGAGAGAGGCAGAAGAGGGAGAGAGAGAGAGGCAGAATGTTGTCTAGAGGAAGAGGAGAGAGGCAGAATGTTGTCTAGGGGGAGAGGAGAGAGGAAGAATGTTGTCTAGAGGGAGAGGAGAGAGGCAGAATGTTGTCTAGAGGGAGAGGAGAGAGGCAGAATGTTGTCTAGAGGGAGAGGAGAGAGGCAGAATGTTGTCTAGAGGAGAGAGGGAGAATGTTGTCTGAGAGGCAGAATGTTGTCTAGAGGAGAGGAGAGAGGCAGAATGTTGTCTAGAGGAAGAGGAGAGAGGCAGAATGTTGTCTAGAGGAAGAGGAGAGAGGCAGAATGTTGTCTAGAGGGAGAGGAGAGAGGCAGAATGTTGTCTAGAGGGAGAGGAGAGAGGCAGAATGTTGTCTAGAGGAAGAGGAGAGAGGCAGAATGTTGTCTAGAGGAGAGGAGAGAGGCAGATGTTGTCAAGAGATGAATGTTGTTGGTCATACAGTTTGCAGTTTTCATATTTGTATGGATACTGACATAAACATTTGATCATAATGAACTCTGCTGTGGTCAAATTAAATGTATTTATATAGCCCTTCGTACATCAGCTGATATCTCAAAGTGCTGTACAGAAACCCAGCCTAAAACCCCAAACAGCAAGCAATGCAGGTGTAGATAAAGCAACCATTTAAAAAACAACTTAATGCAGAATGTGATCAGGTGACATGGTGAATCAACTTAATGTGATCAGGTGACATGGTGAATCAACTTAATGTGATCAGGTGACATGGTGAATCAACTTAATGTGATCAGGTGACATGGTGAAACAACTTAATGTGATCAGGTGACATGGTGAATCAACTTAATGTGATCAGGTGACATGGTGAAACAACTTCATGTGATCAGGTGACATGGTGTGATAACTTTGATTGGCTTCAACTCCGGCGCCACAGTCTTCACCCTCTCAATCTTCTGGTAGGTCAGTACCTGTCTAGCTTCATATGACATTTATGAAAATCATACTCATTTCAGATATAACAACCTTTTGTAAATGTTATTTTACTTGACCAGCTGTCCACATCCTTGACAATCCCAAGCCAGAAGAAGCGTAGGTTGATTTTGGCAGTCATGCTCTTCACTCTGAAATGCCCAGCATGCATCTCTGTCAGCACGGCCTCCTTCTCCTCCATAGTGAAAATCACCCTCCTGTGTGGCTGGTCATCCTTCCCCGTAGGTACAAGTTGGTGCACTGGTATCTTTCTCTCGCTCTCCATCTGTCTGTCTTTCACTCTCTCTCTTTCTTCCTCTCTCTCTGTATGGGTCTCTCTCTAAGGGTCTCTCTCTGTATGGGTCTCTCTCTGTAAGGGTCTCTGTATGGGTCTCTCTCTGTAAGGGTCTCTGTATGGGTCTCTGTAAGGGTCTCTCTCTGTATGGGTCTCTCTCTGTATGGGTCTCTCTCTGTAAGGGTCTCTGTATGGGTCTCTCTCTGTAAGGGTCTCTGTATGGGTCTCTGTAAGGGTCTCTCTCTGGGTCTCTCTCTGTAAGGGTCTCTGTATGGGTCTCTCTCTGTAAGGGTCTCTGTAGGGGTCTCTCTCTGTAAGGGTCTCTCTCTGTATGGGTCTCTCTCTGTAGGGGCCTCTCTCTGTATGGGTCTCTCTCTAAGGGTCTCTCTCTGTACGGGTCTCTCTCTGTAAGTCTCTCTCTCTAAGGGTCTTTCTCTGTATGGGTCTTTCTCTGTATGGGTCTGTCTCTGTAAGGGTCTCTCTCTCTAAGGGTCTCTCTCTGTACGGGTCTCTCTCTGTAAGTCTCTCTCTCTAAGGGTCTTTCTCTGTATTGGTCTTTCTCTGTAAGGGTCTGACTCTGTATGGGTCTCTCTCTAAGGGTCTGTTTTTGTTCGGTCTCTCTCTGTATGGGTCTCTCTCTCTCTAAGGGTCTCTCTCTCTATAAGGATCTCTCTCTGTAAGGGTCTTTCTCTGTAAGGGTCTCTCTCTCTAAGGGTCTCTCTCTGTATGGGTCTCTCTCTCTATAAGGATCTCTCTCTGTAAGGTTCTTTCTCTGTAAGGGTCTCTCTCTGTATGGGTCTCTCTCTGTATGGGTCGCTCTCTGTATGGGTCTCTCTCTGTATGGGTCTCTCTCTGTATGGGTTTCTCTCTGTAATATTCTACCTGGAGCGCTCCAGTCACTGTTGAGTACGGACAGGAACTGATTACCTATAGAAGTAGTCCTAGTCTACCTGTTGAGTACGGACAGGAACTGATTACCTGTAGAAGTAGTCCTAGTCTACCTGTTGAGTACGGACAGGAACTGATTACCTATAGAAGTAGTCCTAGTCTACCTGTTGAGTAAGGACAGGAACTGATTACCTATAGAAGTAGTCCTAGTCTACCTGTTGAGTAAGGACAGGAACTGATTACCTGTAGAAGTAGTCCTAGTCTACCTGTTGAGTACGGACAGGAACTGATTACCTGTAGAAGTAGTCCTAGTCTACCTGTTGAGTAAGGACAGGAACTGATTACCTGTAGAAGTAGTCCTAGTCTACCTGTTGAGTAAGGACAGGAACTGATTACCTGTAGAAGTAGTCCTAGTCTACCTGTTGATTAAGGACAGGAACTGATTACCTGTAGAAGTAGTCCTAGTCTACCTGTTGAGTAAGGACAGGAACTGATTACCTGTAGTCCTAGTCCTAGTCTACCTGTTGAGTACGGACAGGAACTGATTACCTGTAGAAGTAGTCCTAGTCTACCTGTTGAGTAAGGACAGGAACTGATTACCTGTAGAAGTAGTCCTAGTCTACCTGTTGAGTAAGGACAGGAACTGATTACCTGTAGAAGTAGTCCTAGTCTACCTGTTGAGTAAGGACAGGAACTGATTACCTGTAGAAGTAGTCCTAGTCTACCTGTTGAGTAAGGACAGGAACTGATTACCTGTAGAAGTAGTCCTAGTCTACCTGTTGATTAAGGACAGGAACTGATTACCTGTAGAAGTAGTCCTAGTCTACCTGTTGAGTAAGGACAGGAACTGATTACCTGTAGTCCTAGTCCTAGTCTACCTGTTGAGTACGGACAGGAACTGATTACCTGTGGAAGTAGTCCTAGTCTACCTGTTGAGTAAGGACAGGAACTGATTACCTATAGAAGTAGTCCTAGTCTACCTGTTGAGTAAGGACAGGAACTGATTACCTATAGAAGTAGTCCTAGTCTACCTGTTGAGTAAGGACAGGAACTGATTACCTGTAGAAGTAGTCCTAGTCTAGCTGTTGAGTAAGGACAGGAACTGATTACCTATAGAAGTAGTCCTAGTCTACCTGTTGAGTAAGGACAGGAACTGATTACCTGTAGAAGTAGTCCTAGTCTACCTGTTGAGTAAGGACAGGAACTGATTACCTGTAGAAGTAGTCCTAGTCTACCTGTTGAGTAAGGACAGGAACTGATTACCTGTAGAAGTAGTCCTAGTCCTAGTCTACCTGTTGAGTACGGACAGGAACTGATTACCTGTAGAAGTAGTCCTAGTCTACCTGTTGAGTAAGGACAGGAACTGATTACCTATAGAAGTAGTCCTAGTCTACCTGTTGAGTAAGGACAGGAACTGATTACCTGTAGAAGTAGTCCTAGTCTACCTGTTGAGTAAGGACAGGAACTGATTACCTATAGAAGTAGTCCTAGTCTACCTGTTGAGTAAGGACAGGAACTGATTACCTGTAGAAGTAGTCCTAGTCTACCTGTTGATTAAGGACAGGAACTGATTACCTGTAGAAGTAGTCCTAGTCTACCTGTTGAGTAAGGACAGGAACTGATTACCTGTAGAAGTAGTCCTAGTCTACCTGTTGATTAAGGACAGGAACTGATTACCTGTAGAAGTAGTCCTAGTCTACCTGTTGAGTAAGGACAGGAACTGATTACCTGTAGAAGTAGTCCTAGTCTACCTGTTGATTAAGGACAACGCTCCCGTCACTGTTGAGTATGGACACACACCTGATTCCGCATATAGAAGTAGGCTAGCTGGCTTGCAACCAGATATTGGCCTGTTAATGTGCCCATTTGGGGATGTCTGATTAGTAGTTCTGATTGTCGTAACTCACCACCACTAATGAGGAGTTTCCTCTCCCTCTCTTTTTCTCTCTCCCAATTTTCTGCCATCTCTCCAGTCTTTCTGTCTATTCTCCCTCCTCTCTCTCCATATATATCCCTATCTCCCTCTGCCAGAGCTCCTCTCCACTCTAAACAAAGTTGTTGGTCTCCCATGGAGATGGAGTGTCTTGAATATTGCTCTCCGTCTGTTGCCATGGCGACGTGCTGCTTCGACAGCAGACGTCCACGGTCAGCCCTGTAATATGAGATGGGCAACAGCCCCTGTATAGAAGGATGATGTCATCATCACATGATAGAGGAGAGACAGCATGTTATCATCACCTGATAGAGGGAGAGACAGCATGTTATCATCACCTGATAGAGGGAGAGACAGCATGTTGTTATGATCACCTGATAGAGGAGAGACAGCATGTTATCATCATCACCTGATAGAGGAGAGACAGCATGTTATCATCACATGATAGAGGGAGAGACAGCATGTTATCATCACCTGATAGAGGGAGAGACAGCATGTTATCATCACCTGATAGAGGGAGAGACAGCATGTTATCATAACCTGATAGAGGGAGAGACAGCATGTTGTTATCATCACATGATAGAGGGAGAGACAGCATGTTATCATAACCTGATAGAGGGAGAGACAGCATGTTATCATCACCTGATAGAGGGAGAGACAGCATGTTGTTATCACCACCTGATAGAGGAGAGACAGCATGTTGTTATCACCTGATAGAAGGAGAGACAGCATGTTATCATCACCTGATAGAGGAGAGACAGCATGTTGTTATCATCACCTGATAGAGGGAGAGACAGCATGTTGTTATGATCACCTGATAGAGGGAGAGACAGCATGTTATCATCACCTGATAGAGGGAGAGACAGCATGTTGTTATCATCACCTGATCGAGGAGAGACAGCATGTTGTTATCATCACCTGATAGAGGGAGAGACAGCATGTTGTTATCATCACCTGATAGAGCGAGAGATCTCACCTGATAGAGGAGAGACAGCATGTTGTTATCATCACCTGATAGAGGAGAGACAGCATGTTGTTATCATCACCTGATAGAGGGAGACAGCATGTTGTTATCACTTGATGGAGGGAGAGACAGCATGTTGTTATCATCACCTGATAGAGGGAGGAGCAGTTATCATCACCTGATAGAGGAGAGACAGCATGTTGTTATCATCACCTGATAGAGGGAGAGACAGCATGTTATCATCACCTGATAGAGGGAGACAGCATGTTATACCACCTGATAGAGGGAGAGACAGCATGTTGTTATTATCACCTGAGAGGGAGAGACAGCATGTTATCATCACCTGATAGAGGGAGAGACAGCATGTTATCATCACCTGATAGAGGGAGAGACAGCATGTTGTTATCACCACCTGATAGAGGGAGAGACAGCATGTTGTTATCATCACCTGATAGAGGGAGAGACAGCATGTTATCATCACCTGATAGAGGGAGAGACAGCATGTTATCATCACCTGATAGAGGGAGAGAGCAGTTATCATCACCTGATAGAGGAGAGACAGCATGTTGTTATCATCACCTGATAGAGGAGAGACACATGTTGTTATCATCACCTGATAGAGGAGAGACAGCATGTTGTTATCATCACCTGATAGAGGGAGAGACAGCATGTTGTTATCATCACCTGATAGAGGGAGAGACAGCATGTTGTTATCATCACCTGATAGAGGAGAGACAGCATGTTGTTATCATCACCTGATAGAGGGAGAGACAGCATGTTGTTATCATCACCTGATAGAGGAGAGACAGCATGTTGTTATCACCTGAGAGGGAGAGACAGCATGTTATCATCACCTGATAGAGGAGAGACAGCATGTTATCATCACCTGATAGAGGGAGAGACAGCATGTTATCATCACCTGATAGAGGGAGAGACAGCATGTTATCATCACCTGATAGAGGAGAGACAGCATGTTTTATCACCTGATAGAGGGAGAGACAGCATGTTATCATCACCTGATAGAGGAGAGACAGCATGTTATATCACCTGATAGAGGGAGAGACAGCATGTTATCATCACCTGATAGAGGGAGAGACAGCATGTTATCATCACCTGATAGAGGGAGAGACAGCATGTTGATCATCACCTGATAGAGGGAGAGACAGCATGTTGTTATCATCACCTGATAGAGGAGAGACAGCATGTTATCATCACCTGATAGAGGGAGAGACAGCATGTTGTTATCATCACCTGATAGAGGGAGAGACAGCATGTTATCATCACCTGATAGAGGGAGAGACAGCATGTTATCATCACCTGATAGAGGGAGAGACAGCATGTTATCATCACCTGATAGAGGAGAGACAGCATGTTGTTATCATCACCTGATAGAGGAGAGACAGCATGTTGTTATCATCACCTGATAGAGGGAGAGACAGCATGTTGTTATCATCACCTGATAGAGGGAGAGACAGCATGTTGTTATCATCATGTTGTTATCATCACCTGATAGAGGAGAGACAGCATGTTGTTATCATCACCTGATAGAGGAGAGACAGCATGTTGTTATCATCACCTGATAGAGGGAGAGACAGCATGTTGTTATCATCACCTGATAGAGGGAGAGACAGCATGTTGTTATCATCACCTGATAGAGGAGAGACAGCATGTTGTTATCATCACCTGATAGAGGGAGAGACAGCATGTTGTTATCATCACCTGATAGAGGAGAGACAGCATGTTGTTATCATCACCTGATAGAGGGAGAGACAGCATGTTATCATCACCTGATAGAGGAGAGACAGCATGTTGTTATCATCACCTGATAGAGGGAGAGACAGCATGTTGTTATCATCACCTGATAGAGGAGAGACAGCATGTTGTTATCATCACCTGATAGAGGAGAGACAGCATGTTGTTATCATCACCTGATAGAGGGAGAGACAGCATGTTGTTATCATCACCTGATAGAGGGAGAGACAGCATGTTGTTATGTTATCACCTGATAGAGGAGAGACAGCATGTTGTTATCATCACCTGATAGAGGGAGAGACAGCATGTTGTTATCATCACCTGATAGCATGTTGTTATCATCACCTGATAGAGGGAGAGACAGCATGTTGTTATCATCACCTGATAGAGGGAGAGACAGCATGTTGTTATCATCACCTGATAGAGGGAGAGACAGCATGTTGTTATCATCACCTGATAGAGGGAGAGACAGCATGTTGTTATCATCACCTGATAGAGGGAGAGACAGCATGTTGTTATCATCACCTGATAGAGGGAGAGACAGCATGTTGTTATCATCACCTGATAGAGGAGAGACAGCATGTTGTTATCATCACCTGATAGAGGAGAGACAGCATGTTGTTATCATCACCTGATAGAGGAGAGACAGCATGTTGTTATCATCACCTGATAGAGGAGAGACAGCATGTTGTTATCATCACCTGATAGAGGGAGAGACACATGTTGTTATCATGATAGAGGGAGAGACAGCATGTTGTTATCATCACCTGATAGAGGGAGAGACAGCATGTTATCATCACCTGATTGTTATCATCACCTGATAGAGGGAGAGACAGCATGTTATCATCACCTGATAGAGGAGAGACAGCATGTTGTTATCATCACCTGATAGAGGGAGAGACAGCATGTTGTTATCATCACCTGATAGAGGAGAGACAGCATGTTATCATCACCTGATAGAGGGAGAGACAGCATGTTATCATCACCTGATAGAGGGAGAGACAGCATGTTGTTATCATCACCTGATAGAGGGAGAGACAGCATGTTGTTATCATCACCTGATAGAGGGAGAGACAGCATGTTATCATCACCTGATAGAGGGAGAGACAGCATGTTGTTATCATCACCTGATAGAGGAGAGACAGCATGTTGTTATCATCACCTGATAGAGGAGAGACAGCATGTTGTTATCATCACCTGATAGAGGAGAGACAGCATGTTGTTATCATCACCTGATAGAGGAGAGACAGCATGTTGTTATCATCACCTGATAGAGGAGAGACAGCATGTTGTTATCATCACCTGATAGAGGGAGAGACAGCATGTTGTTATCATCACCTGATAGAGGGAGAGACAGCATGTTGTTATCATCACCTGATAGAGGGAGAGACAGCATGTTGTTATCATCACCTGATAGAGGGAGACAGCATGTTATCATCACCTGATAGAGGGAGAGACAGCATGTTATCATCACCTGATAGAGGGAGAGACAGCATGTTGTTATCACCACCTGATAGAGGGAGAGACAGCATGTTGTTATCATCACCTGATAGAGGGAGAGACAGCATGTTATCATCACCTGATAGAGGGAGAGACAGCATGTTATCATCACCTGATAGAGGGAGAGACAGCATGTTGTTATCATCACCTGATAGAGGGAGAGACAGCATGTTGTTATCATCACCTGATAGAGGGAGAGACAGCATGTTGTTATCATCACCTGATAGAGGGAGAGACAGCATGTTGTTATCATCACCTGATAGAGGGAGAGACAGCATGTTGTTATCATCACCTGATAGAGGGAGAGACAGCATGTTGTTATCATCACCTGATAGAGGGAGAGACAGCATGTTGTTATCATCACCTGATAGAGGGAGACAGCATGTTGTTATCATCACCTGATAGAGGGAGAGACAGCATGTTATCATCACCTGATAGAGGGAGAGACAGCATGTTGTTATCATCACCTGATAGAGGGAGAGACAGCATGTTGTTATCACCTGAGAGGGAGAGACAGCATGTTATCATCACCTGATAGAGGGAGAGAGAGCATGTTGTTATCACCTGATAGAGGAGAGACAGCATGTTATCATCACCTGATAGAGGAGAGACAGCATGTTATCATCACCTGATAGAGGGAGAGACAGCATGTTGTTATCATCACCTGATAGAGGGAGAGACAGCATGTTGTTATCATCACCTGATAGAGGGAGAGACAGCATGTTATCATCACCTGATAGAGGAGAGACAGCATGTTATCATCACCTGATAGAGGAGAGACAGCATGTTATCATCACCTGATAGAGGGAGAGACAGCATGTTATCATCACCTGATAGAGGGAGAGACAGCATGTTGTTATCATCACCTGATAGAGGAGAGACAGCATGTTGTTATCATCACCTGATAGAGGGAGAGACAGCATGTTATCATCACCTGATAGAGGGAGAGACAGCATGTTATCATCACCTGATAGAGGGAGAGACAGCATGTTGTTATCATCACCTGATAGAGGGAGAGACAGCATGTTGTTATCATCACCTGATAGAGGGAGAGACAGCAGTTGTTATCATCACCTGGGAGAGACAGCATGTTGTTATCATCACCTGATAGAGGAGAGACAGCATGTTGTTATCATCACCTGATAGAGGGAGAGACAGCATGTTGTTATCATCACCTGATAGAGGGAGAGACAGCATGTTGTTATCATCACCTGATAGAGGGAGAGACAGCATGTTGTTATCATCACCTGATAGAGGGAGAGACAGCATGCATGTTATCATCACCTGATAGAGGAGAGACAGCATGTTGTTATCATCACCTGATAGAGGAGAGACAGCATGTTGTTATCATCACCTGATAGAGGAGAGACAGCATGTTGTTATCATCACCTGATAGAGGGAGAGACAGCATGTTGTTATCATCACCTGATTGTTATCATCACCTGATAGAGGGAGAGACAGCATGTTGTTATCATCACCTGATAGAGGGAGAGACAGCATGTTGTTATCATCACCTGATAGAGGGAGAGACAGCATGTTGTTATCATCACCTGATAGAGGAGAGACAGCATGTTGTTATCATCACCTGATAGAGGGAGAGACAGCATGTTGTTATCATCACCTGATAGAGGAGAGACAGCATGTTGTTATCATCACCTGATAGAGGAGAGACAGCAGTTATCACCTGATAGAGGGAGAGACAGCATGTTGTTATCATCACCTGATAGAGGGAGAGACAGCATGTTGTTATCATCACCTGATAGAGGGAGAGACAGCATGTTGTTATCATCACCTGATAGAGGGAGAGACAGCATGTTATCATCACCTGATAGAGCGAGAGACAGCATGTTATCATCACCTGATAGAGGGAGAGACAGCATGTTGTTATCATCACCTGATAGAGGGAGAGACAGCATGTTATCATCACCTGATAGAGGGAGAGACAGCATGTTATCATCACCTGATAGAGGGAGAGACAGCATGTTGTTATCATCACCTGATAGAGGGAGAGACAGCATGTTGTTCATCACCTGATAGAGGAGAGACAGCATGTTATCATCACCTGATAGAGGGAGAGACAGCATGTTGTTATCATCACCTGATAGAGGAGAGACAGCATGTTGTTATCATCACCTGATAGAGGGAGAGACAGCATGTTATCATCACCTTATGTCATCACCTGATAGAGGGAGAGACAGCATGTTGTTATCATCACCTGATAGAGGAGAGACAGCATGTTGTTATCATCACCTGATAGAGGAGAGACAGCATGTTGTTATCATCACCAGCACAGTTGTTATCATCACCTGATAGAGGAGAGACAGCATGTTGTTATCATCACCTGATAGAGGGAGAGACAGCATGTTGTTATCATCACCTGATAGAGGAGAGACAGCATGTTGTTATCACCTGATAGAGGAGAGACAGCATGTTATCATCACCTGATAGAGGGAGAGACAGCATGTTGTTATCATCACCTGATAGAGGAGAGACAGCATGTTGTTATCATCACCTGATAGAGGGAGAGACAGCATGTTGTTATCATCACCTGATAGAGGAGAGACAGCATGTTGTTATCATCACCTGATAGAGGGAGAGACAGCATGTTGTTATCATCACCTGATAGAGGGAGAGACAGCATGTTGTTATCATCACCTGATAGAGGGAGAGACAGCATGTTGTTATCATCACCTGATAGAGGGAGAGACAGCATGTTGTTATCATCACCTGATAGAGGGAGAGACAGCATGTTATCATCACCTGATAGAGGGAGAGACAGCATGTTGTTATCATCACCTGATAGAGGGAGAGACAGCATGTTGTTATCATCACCTGATAGAGGGAGAGACAGCATGTTGTTATCATCACCTGATAGAGGGAGGGAGACAGCATGTTGTTATCAGCATGATTGTTATCATCACCTGATAGAGGGAGAGACAGCATGTTGTTATCATCACCTGATAGAGGGAGAGACAGCATGTTGTTATCATCACCTGATAGAGGGAGAGACAGCATGTTGTTATCATCACCTGATAGAGGGAGAGACAGCATGTTGTTATCATCACCTGATAGAGGGAGAGACAGCATGTTGTTATCATCACCTGATAGAGGGAGAGACAGCATGTTGTTATCATCACCTGATAGAGGGAGAGACAGCATGTTGTTATCATCACCTGATAGAGGAGAGACAGCATGTTGTTATCATCACCTGATAGAGGAGAGACAGCATGTTATCATCACCTGATAGAGGGAGAGACAGCATGTTGTTATCATCACCTGATAGAGGGAGAGCATGACAGCATGTTGTTATCATCACCTGATAGAGGGAGAGACAGCATGTTGTTATCATCACCTGATAGAGGGAGAGACAGCATGTTATCATCACCTGATAGAGGGAGAGACAGCATGTTATCATCACCTGATAGAGGGAGAGACAGCATGTTGTTATCATCACCTGATAGAGGAGAGACAGCATGTTATCATCACCTGATAGAGGGAGAGACAGCATGTTGTTATCATCACCTGATAGAGGGAGAGACAGCATGTTGTTATCATCACCTGATAGAGGGAGAGACAGCATGTTATCATCACCTGATAGAGGGAGAGACAGCATGTTATCATCACCTGATAGAGGGAGAGACAGCATGTTATCATCACCTGATAGAGGGAGAGACAGCATGTTATCATCACCTGATAGAGGGAGAGACAGCATGTTGTTATCATCACCTGATAGAGGGAGAGACAGCATGTTGTTATCATCACCTGATAGAGGGAGAGACAGCATGTTGTTATCATCACCTGATAGAGGAGAGACAGCATGTTGTTATCATCACCTGATAGAGGGAGAGACAGCATGTTGTTATCATCACCTGATAGAGGGAGAGACAGCATGTTGTTATCATCACCTGATAGAGGGAGAGACAGCATGTTATCATCACCTGATAGAGGGAGAGACAGCATGTTGTTATCATCACCTGATAGAGGGAGAGACAGCATGTTGTTATCATCACCTGATAGAGGGAGAGACAGCATGTTGTTATCATCACCTGATAGAGGGAGAGACAGCATGTTATCATCACCTGATAGAGGGAGAGACAGCATGTTCATTGATGATCAGCATGTTGATGATCACCTGAGGGAGAGACAGCATGTTGTTATCATCACCTGATAGAGGGAGAGACAGCATGTTGTTATCATCACCTGATAGAGGGAGAGACAGCATGTTGTTATCATCACCTGATAGAGCGAGAGACAGCATGTTGTTATCATCACCTGATAGAGGGAGAGACAGCATGTTGTTTTCATCACCTGATAGAGGGAGACAGCATGTTGTTATCACTTGATGGAGGGAGAGACAGCATGTTGTTATCATCACCTGATAGAGGGAGAGACAGCATGTTGTTATCATCACCTGATAGAGGGAGAGACAGCATGTTGTTATCATCACCTGATAGAGGAAGAGACAGCATGTTATCACCACCTGATAGAGGGAGAGACAGCATGTTGTTATCACTTGATGGAGGGAGAGACAGCATGTTGTTATCACCACCTGATAGAGGGAGAGACAGCATGTTGTTATCATCACCTGATAGAGGGAGAGACAGCATGTTGTTATCATCACCTGATAGAGGGAGAGACAGCATGTTGTTATCATCACCTGATAGAGGGAGAGACAGCATGTTGTTATCATCACCTGATAGAGGGAGAGACAGCATGTTATCACCACCTGATAGAGGGAGAGACAGCATGTTGTTATCATCACCTGATAGAGGGAGAGACAGCATGTTATCATCACCTGATAGAGGGAGAGACAGCATGTTATCATCACCTGATAGAGGGAGAGACAGCATGTTGTTATCATCACCTGATAGAGGGAGAGACAGCATGTTGTTGTCATCACCTGATAGAGGGAGAGACAGCATGTTGTTATCATCACCTGATAGAGGGAGAGACAGCATGTTGTTATCATCACCTGATAGAGGGAGAGACAGCATGTTGTTATCATCACCTGATAGAGGAGAGACAGCATGTTGTTATCATCACCTGATCATCAGAGGGAGAGACAGCATGTTATCATCACCTGATAGAGGGAGAGACAGCATGTTATCATCACCTGATAGAGGGAGAGACAGCATGTTGTTATCATCACCTGATAGAGGGAGAGACAGCATGTTGTTATCATCACCTGATAGAGGGAGAGACAGCATGTTATCATCACCTGATAGAGGGAGAGACAGCATGTTATCATCACCTGATAGAGGGAGAGACAGCATGTTATCATCACCTGATAGAGGGAGAGACAGCATGTTGTTATGATCACCTGTTGTTATCATCACCTGATAGGGAGAGACAGCATGTTGTTATCATCACCTGATAGAGGGAGAGACAGCATGTTGTTATCATCACCTGATAGAGGGAGACAGCATGTTATCACCACCTGATAGAGGGAGAGACAGCATGTTGTTATCATCACCTGATAGAGGGAGAGACAGCATGTTATCATCACCTGATAGAGGGAGAGACAGCATGTTGTTATCATCACCTGATAGAGGGAGAGACAGCATGTTGTTATCATCACCTGATAGAGGGAGAGACAGCATGTTATCATCACCTGATAGAGGGAGAGACAGCATGTTGTTATCATCACCTGGTGTTTGACACAGATCCGGTGTTGTTGACAGATTAGTCCTAGTCTATTCTGGTGTTTGACACAGATCCTGTGTTGTTCACAGATTAGTCCTAGTCTATTCTGGTGTTTGACACAGATCCTGTTGTTGACAGATTAGTCCTAGTCTATTCTGGTGTTTGACACAGATCCTGTTGTTCACAGATTAGTCCTAGTCTATTCTGGTGTTTGACACAGATCCTGTTGTTGACAGATTAGTCCTAGTCTATTCTGGTGTTTGACACAGATCCTGTTGTTGACAGATTAGTCCTAGTCTATTCTGGTGTTTGACACAGATCCTGTTGTTGACAGATTAGTCCTAGTCTATTTTGGTGTTTGACACAGATCCTGTTGTTGACAGATTAGTCCTCGTCTATTCTGGTGTTTGACACAGATCCTGTTGATCACAGATTAGTCCTAGTCTATTCTGGTGTTTGACACAGATCCTGTTGATCACAGATTAGTCCTCGTCTATTCTGGTGTTTGACACAGATCCTGTTGTTGACAGATTAGTCCTAGTCTATTCTGGTGTTTGACACAGATCCTGTTGTTGACAGATTAGTCCTAGTCTATTCTGGTGTTTGACACAGATCCTGTTGTTGACAGATTAGTCCTAGTCTATTCTGGTGTTTGACACAGATCCTGTTGTTGACAGATTAGTCCTAGTCTATTCTGGTGTTTGACACAGATCCTGTTGTTGACAGATTAGTCCTAGTCTATTCTGGTGTTTGACACAGATCCTGTTGTTGACAGATTAGTCCTAGTCTATTCTGGTGTTTGACACAGATCCTGTTGTTGACAGATTAGTCCTAGTCTATTCTGGTGTTTGACACAGATCCTGTTGATCACAGATTAGTCCTAGTCTATTCTGGTCTTTGACACAGATCCTGTTGTTGACAGATTAGTCCTAGTCTATTCTGGTGTTTGACACAGATCCTGTTGTTGACAGATTAGTCCTAGTCTATTCTGGTGTTTGACACAGATCCTGTTGTTGACAGATTAGTCCTAGTCTATTCTGGTGTTTGACACAGATCCTGTTGTTGACAGATTAGTCCTAGTCTATTCTGGTGTTTGACACAGATCCTGTTGTTGACAGATTAGTCCTAGTCTATTCTGGTGTTTGACACAGATCCTGTTGTTGACAGATTAGTCCTAGTCTATTCTGGTGTTTGACACAGATCCTGTTGTTGACAGATTAGTCCTCGTCTATTCTGGTGTTTCTAACCTTCTATCTCTATTATTCTAGAGGGCACGTGATCATCACACCATGTGACCGTCTCCATTGAAAGAAAAGGTATTGATTTAATTATATTGCCCCCCTCCCATCCTCTCCTCTCCCGCGACATTTTGTCTCGTTCCTAAGCAGTTTCCACTTTCCAGGAATGCCGCAGTTGTCACGAAGAGGAAGAGGCTGTTATTGTTAACGGTTGGAACCGAACCGAACAGAACGGACGTGATTCAGATGAAGAACCGGGGCGATCCTCCGCAGCACAATATCCGTTCGATTGACGGAATAATAAGGAGTTAGATACAGAATGTGAAATGCGACCGTTATTACCGTGAGACAGGTACGTGACTGATGATAATTTTAACAGTTACCCGGGTAGACCTGGCAGAACGTGTCGACATCATGAGCATTTCAGACCAAGCTGATAATAATTAGGCCGAGTTCAATTAGGAAGATTCAGAATGGCTTTATAATTTTGCCTAAACGTTGTCCTTGATTACATGAATGTGTCCATCACCTAATTCTTTATTTTATTTTTCACCTTTATTTAACCAGGTAAAAGAAAAGTTAACCCGGCTAGTTGAGAACAAGTTCTCATTTACAACTGCGACCTGACCAAGATAAAGCAAAGCAGTGCGACACAAAACAACAACACAGAGTTACACATGGAATAAACAAGCGTACAGTCAATAACACAGTAGAAAAAAACTATATGCAAATGAGGTAGGATAAGGGAGTTAAAGGCAAAAAAAAGGCAATGGTGGCGAAGTAAATACAATATAGCAAGTAAAACACTGGAATGGTAGGAAGTGCAGAAGATGAACGTTTAAGTAATGGGATGTGTTGAGTCAGTGTGCGTCCGTCGGTCCGCCAGACCGAGTGAGATGGAATATCTCAATGCCATAGATGTTATTCAAATTCAACGGGCATCAATAATATTAATCTGTGAAATATATGAGCTGTAGCTTTTGTCTCCGGTCACAGAACATTCGCACAACGTTTGCGCTCCAAAACAAACCGGTGTCTGTCTGGTTGTTTGGAAAGGCCTTGCTGCAATGGTCGTTTTCTTTTGTCGTGTATTGTTCTGGAAGTCTATGGTTTTGTCAGGTTGTATGTTGATAGGCTATTATTCTGACACGGAATGTCACGAGACATGTTATCCTGTCCCGGCTGCTGCGCGCGCTGCCAGGGAACAGCAGAACTCATGTAGGCCAGATGGTGCTGTTGGTGGTATGGAGTAGATCAGTCATGATCCTCTGTCCATCTACCTGCTGCTAATAGTGCTGTTGGTGGTATGGAGTAGATCAGTCATGATCCTCTGTCCATCTACCTGCTGCTAATAGTGCTGTTGGTGGTATGGAGTAGATCAGTCATGATCCTCTGTCCATCTACCTGCTGCTGTTGGTGGTATGGAGTAGATCAGTCATGATCCTCTGTCCATCTACCTGCTGCTAATGGTGCTGTTGGTGGTATGGAGTAGATCAGTCATGATCCTCTGTCCATCTACCTGCTGCTAATGGTGCTGTTGGTGGTATGGAGTAGATCAGTCATGATCCTCTGTCCATCTACCTGCTGCTAATGGTGCTGTTGGTGGTATGGAGTAGATCAGTCATGATCCTCTGTCCATCTACCTGCTGCTAATGGTGCTGTTGGTGGTATGGAGTAGATCAGTCATGATCCTCTGTCCATCTACCTGCTGCTAATGGTGGTATGGAGTAGATCAGTCATGATCCTCTGTCCATCTACCTGCTGCTAATAGTGGTATGGAGTAGATCAGTCATGATCCTCTGTCCATCTACCTGCTGCTGTTGGTGGTATGGAGTAGATCAGTCATGATCCTCTGTCCATCTACCTGCTGCTAATAGTGCTGTTGGTGGTATGGAGTAGATCAGTCATGATCCTCTGTCCATCTACCTGCTGCTCAGTCATGATACTCTGTCCATCTACCTGCTGCTGTTGGTGGTATGGAGTAGATCAGTCATGATCCTCTGTCCATCTACCTGCTGCTAATAGTGGTATGGAGTAGATCAGTCATGATACTCTGTCCATCTACCTGCTGCTAATAGTGGTATGGAGTAGATCAGTCATGATCCTCTGTCCATCTACCTGCTGCTAATAGTGCTGTTGGTGGTATGGAGTAGATCAGTCATGATCCTCTGTCCATCTACCTGCTGTTGGTGGTATGGAGTAGATCAGTCATGATCCTCTGTCCATCTACCTGTTGGTCTGTCATGGTGTTGTGGTGTTGACACTGGTCTGTCATGGTGTTGTGGTGTTGACACTGGTCTGTCATGGTGTTGTGGTGTTGACACTGGTCTGTCATGGTGTTGACACTGGTCTGTCATGGTGTTGTGGTGTTGACACTGGTCTGTCATGGTGTTGTGGTGTTGTGGTGTTGACACTGGTCTGTCATGGTGTTGTGGTGTTGACACTGGTCTGTCATGGTGTTGTGGTGTTGTGGTGTTGACACTGGTCTGTCATGGTGTTGTGGTGTTGACACTGGTCTGTCATGGTGTTGACACTGGTCTGTCATGGTGTTGTGGTGTTGACACTGGTCTGTCGTGGTGTTGTGGTGTTGACACTGGTCTGTCGTGGTGTTGTGGTGTTGACACTGGTCTGTCATGGTGTTGACACTGGTCTGTCATGGTGTTGACACTGGTCTGTCATGGTGTTGACACTGGTCTGTCATGGTGTTGACACTGGTCTGTCATGGTGTTGTGGTGTTGTGGTGTTGACACTGGTCTGTCATGGTGTTGTGGTGTTGACACTGGTCTGTCATGGTGTTGTGGTGTTGTGGTGTTGACACTGGTCTGTCATGGTGTTGTGGTGGTGTTGTGGTGTTGACACTGGTCTGTTGTGGTGTTGTGGTGTTGACACTGGTCTGTCATGGTGTTGTGGTGTTGACACTGGTCTGTCATGGTGTTGTGGTGTTGACACTGCTCTGTTGTGGTGTTGTTGTGTTGACACTGGTCTGTTGTGGTGTTGTGGTGTTGACACTGGTCTGTCATGGTGTTGTGGTGTTGTGGTGTTGACACTGGTCTGTTGTGGTGTTGTGGTGTTGACACTGGTCTGTCATGGTGTTGTGGTGTTGACACTGGTCTGTTGTGGTGTTGTGGTGTTGACACTGGTCTGTTGTGGTGTTGTGGTGTTGACACTGGTCTGTCGTGGTGTTGTGGTGTTGACACTGGTCTGTCATGGTGTTGTGGTGTTGTGGTGTTGTGTGACACTGGTCTGTTGTGGTGTTGACACTGGTCTGTCATGGTGTTGTGGTGTTGACACTGGTCTGTCGTGGTGCTGTGTTGATACGGTGTTGTGTTGTCCTCTCTCCAACCCAGAAACACTGTAAACTGTATATCTTTCAGCAGCAGCAGCTGGCTGGTTGAGGTTCAGGCATCTCTCTCATCAGGCTGTGTGTGTGTGGATGTCAGGGCTGACTCAGGCGATGGTTGCCAAGGAAATAGAGGGTATGAAGGTAGAGAGAGGAGAGTCACTACAGTAAACATGAGATGTGTGATAAGCACAAAGCTGCTGCTGTCCTCTGGGTCTGGGCTGGCTATAACCTACCTCAACCTCAACACATAAACCTGTCCCCTGGGTCTGGGCTGGCTATAACCTACCTCAACCTCAACACATAAACCTGTCCCCTGGGTCTGGGCTGGCTATAACCTACCTCAACCTCAACACATAAACCTGTCCCTGGGTCTGGGCTGGCTATAACCTACCTCAACCTCAACACATAAACCTGTCCCTGGGTCTGGGCTGGCTATAACCTACCTCAACCTCAACACATAAACCTGTCCCCTGGGTCTGGGCTGGCTATAACCTACCTCAACCTCAACACATAAACCTGTCCCCTGGGTCTGGGCTGGCTATAACCTACCTCAACCTCAACACATAAACCTGTCCCCTGGGTCTGGGCTGGCTATAACCTACCTCAACCTCAACACATAAACCTGTCCCCTGGGTCTGGGCTGGCTATAACCTACCTCAACCTCAACACATAAACCTGTCCTCTGGGTCTGGGCTGGCTATAACCAACCTCAACCTCAACACATAAACCTGTCCTCTGGGTCTGGGCTGGCTATAACCTACCTCAACACATAAACCTGTCCCCTGGGTCTGGGCTGGCTATAACCTACCTCAACCTCAACACATAAACCTGTCCTCTGGGTCTGGGCTGGCTATAACCTACCTCAACACATAAACCTGTCCCCTGGGTCTGGGCTGGCTATAACCTACCTACCTCAACACATAAACCTGTCCTCTGGGTCTGGGCTGGCCTCAACCTCAACACATAAACCTGTCCTCTGGGTCTGGGCTGGCTATAACCCAACCTCAACACATAAACCTGTCCCCTGGGTCTGGGCTGGCTATAACCTACCTCAACCTCAACACATAAACCTGTCCCCTGGGTCTGGGCTGGCTATAACCAACCTCAACACATAAACCTGTCCTCTGGGTCTGGGCTGGCTATAACCTACCTCAACCTCAACACATAAACCTGTCCCCTGGGTCTGGGCTGGCTATAACCTACCTCAACCTCAACACATAAACCTGTCCCCTGGGTCTGGGCTGGCTATAACCTACCTCAACACATAAACCTGTCCCCTGGGTCTGGGCTGGCTATAACCTACCTCAACACATAAACCTGTCCCTGGGTCTGGGCTGGCTATAACCTACCTCAACCTCAACACATAAACCTGTCCCCTGGGTCTGGGCTGGCTATAACCTACCTCAACCTCAACACATAAACCTGTCCCCTGGGTCTGGGCTGGCTATAACCTACCTCAACCTCAACACATAAACCTGTCCCCTGGGTCTGGGCTGGCTATAAACCTCAACCTCAACACATAAACCTGTCCTCTGGGTCTGGGCTGGCTATAACCTACCTCAACCTCAACACATAAACCTGTCCCCTGGGTCTGGGCTGGCTATAAACCTCAACCTCAACACATAAACCTGTCCCCTGGGTCTGGGCTGGCTATAACCTACCTCAACACATAAACCTGTCCTCTGGGTCTGGGCTGGCTATAACCTACCTCAACCTCAACACATAAACCTGTCCCCTGGGTCTGGGCTGGCTATAACCTACCTCAACCTCAACACATAAACCTGTCCTCTGGGTCTGGGCTGGCTATAAACCTCAACCTCAACACATAAACCTGTCCCCTGGGTCTGGGCTGGCTATAACCTACCTCAACACATAAACCTGTCCCCTGGGTCTGGGCTGGCTATAACCTACCTCAACCTCAACACATAAACCTGTCCTCTGGGTCTGGGCTGGCTATAACCTACCTCAACACATAAACCTGTCCTCTGGGTCTGGGCTGGCTATAACCTACCTCAACCTCAACACATAAACCTGTCCCCTGGGTCTGGGCTGGCTATAACCTACCTCAACCTCAACACATAAACCTGTCCTCTGGGTCTGGGCTGGCTATAACCTACCTCAACCTCAACACATAAACCTGTCCCTGGGTCTGGGCTGGCTATAACCACCTCAACCTCAACACATAAACCTGTCCCCTGGGTCTGGGCTGGCTATAACCTCAACCTCAACACATAAACCTGTCCCTGGGTCTGGGCTGGCTATAACCTACCTCAACCTCAACACATAAACCTGTCCTCTGGGTCTGGGCTGGCTATAACCTCAACCTCAACACATAAACCTGTCCCCTGGGTCTGGGCTGGCTATAACCTACCTCAACCTCAACACATAAACCTGTCCCCTGGGTCTGGGCTGGCTATAACCTCAACCTCAACACATAAACCTGTCCCCTGGGTCTGGGCTGGCTATAAACCTCAACCTCAACACATAAACCTGTCCCCTGGGTCTGGGCTGGCTAATAACCTCAACCTCAACACATAAACCTGTCCCCTGGGTCTGGGCTGGCTATAACCTACCTCAACACATAAACCTGTCCTCTGGGTCTGGGCTGGCTATAAACCTCAACCTCAACACATAAACCTGTCCCCTGGGTCTGGGCTGGCTATAACCTACCTCAACCTCAACACATAAACCTGTCCTCTGGGTCTGGGCTGGCTATAACCTACCTCAACCTCAACACATAAACCTGTCCCCTGGGTCTGGGCTGGCTATAACCACCTCAACCTCAACACATAAACCTGTCCCCTGGGTCTGGGCTGGCTATAACTACCTCAACCTCAACACATAAACCTGTCCCCTGGGTCTGGGCTGGCTATAACCTACCTCAACCTCAACACATAAACCTGTCCCCTGGGTCTGGGGGCTATAACCTACCTCTATAAACCTCAACACATAAACCTGTCCTCTGGGTCTGGGCTGGCTATAACCTACCTCAACACATAAACCTGTCCTCTGGGTCTGGGCTGGCTATAACCTACCTCACCTCAACACATAAACCTGTCCCCTGGGTCTGGGCTGGCTATAACCTACCTCAACCTCAACACATAAACCTGTCCCCTGGGTCTGGGATAGCTATAACCTACCTCAACCTCAACACATAAACCTGTCCCCTGGGTCTGGGCTGGCTATAACCTACCTCAACCTCAACACATAAACCTGTCCCCTGGGTCTGGGCTGGCTATAACCTACCTCAACCTCAACACATAAACCTGTCCTCTGGGTCTGGGCTGGCTATAACCTACCTCAACACATAAACCTGTCCCCTGGGTCTGGGCTGGCTATAACCTACCTCAACCTCAACACATAAACCTGTCCCCTGGGTCTGGGCTGGCTATAACCAACCTCAACCTCAACACATAAACCTGTCCCCTGGGTCTGGGCTGGCTATAACCTACCTCAACACATAAACCTGTCCTCTGGGTCTGGGCTGGCTATAACCTACCTCAACACATAAACCTGTCCCCTGGGTCTGGGCTGGCTATAACCTACCTCAACACATAAACCTGTCCTCTGGGTCTGGGCTGGCTATAACCTACCTCAACACATAAACCTGTCCCCTGGGTCTGGGCTGGCTATAACCTCAACCTCAACACATAAACCTGTCCCTGGGTCTGGGCTGGCTATAACCTACCTCAACCTCAACACATAAACCTGTCCCCTGGGTCTGGGCTGGCTATAACCTACCTCAACCTCAACACATAAACCTGTCCCCTGGGTCTGGGCTGGCTATAACCTACCTCAACCTCAACACATAAACCTGTCCCCTGGGTCTGGGCTGGCTATAACCTACCTCAACCTCAACACATAAACCTGTCCCCTGGGTCTGGGCTGGCTATAACCTACCTCAACCTCAACACATAAACCTGTCCTCTGGGTCTGGGCTGGCTATAAACCTCAACCTCAACACATAAACCTGTCCCCTGGGTCTGGGCTGGCTATAACCTACCTCAACCTCAACACATAAACCTGTCCTCTGGGTCTGGGCTGGCTATAACCTACCTCAACACATAAACCTGTCCCCTGGGTCTGGGCTGGCTATAACCTACCTCAACCTCAACACATAAACCTGTCCCCTGGGTCTGGGCTGGCTATAACCAACCTCAACCTCAACACATAAACCTGTCCCCTGGGTCTGGGCTGGCTATAACCTACCTCAACACATAAACCTGTCCTCTGGGTCTGGGCTGGCTATAACCTACCTCAACACATAAACCTGTCCCCTGGGTCTGGGCTGGCTATAACCTACCTCAACACATAAACCTGTCCCCTGGGTCTGGGCTGGCTATAACCTACCTCAACCTCAACACATAAACCTGTCCTCTGGGTCTGGGCTGGCTATAACCTACCTCAACACATAAACCTGTCCCCTGGGTCTGGGCTGGCTATAACCTACCTCAACCTCAACACATAAACCTGTCCTCTGGGTCTGGGCTGGCTATAACCTACCTCAACACATAAACCTGTCCCCTGGGTCTGGGCTGGCTAAAACCTACCTCAACCTCAACACATAAACCTGTCCTCTGGGTCTGGGCTGGCTATAACCAACCTCAACCTCAACACATAAACCTGTCCTCTGGGTCTGGACTGGCTATAACCAACCTCAACCTCAACTCATAAACCTGTCCTCTGGGTCTGGGCTGGCTATAACCAACCTCAACACATAAACCTGTCCCCTGGGTCTGGGCTGGCTATAACCAACCTCAACCTCAACTCATAAACCTGTCCTCTGGGTCTGGGCTGGCTATAACCAACCTCAACACATAAACCTGTCCCCTGGGTCTGGGCTGGCTATAACCTACCTCAACCTCAACACATAAACCTGTCCCCTGGGTCTGGGCTGGCTATAACCTACCTCAACCTCAACACATAAACCTGTCCTCTGGGTCTGGGCTGGCTATAACCTACCTCAACACATAAACCTGTCCTCTGGGTCTGGGCTGGCTATAACCTACCTCAACACATAAACCTGTCCCCTGGGTCTGGGCTGGCTATAACCTACCTCAACACATAAACCTGTCCCCTGGGTCTGGGCTGGCTATAACCTACCTCAACCTCAACACATAAACCTGTCCCCTGGGTCTGGGATAGCTATAACCTACCTCAACCTCAACACATAAACCTGTCCCCTGGGTCTGGGCTGGCTATAACCTACCTCAACCTCAACACATAAACCTGTCCCCTGGGTCTGGGCTGGCTATAACCTACCTCAACCTCAACACATAAACCTGTCCTCTGGGTCTGGGCTGGCTATAACCTACCTCAACACATAAACCTGTCCCCTGGGTCTGGGCTGGCTATAACCTACCTCAACCTCAACACATAAACCTGTCCCTGGGTCTGGGCTGGCTATAACCAACCTCAACCTCAACACATAAACCTGTCCCCTGGGTCTGGGCTGGCTATAACCTACCTCAACACATAAACCTGTCCTCTGGGTCTGGGCTGGCTATAACCTACCTCAACACATAAACCTGTCCCCTGGGTCTGGGCTGGCTATAACCTACCTCAACACATAAACCTGTCCCCTGGGTCTGGGCTGGCTATAACCTACCTCAACCTCAACACATAAACCTGTCCTCTGGGTCTGGGCTGGCTATAACCTACCTCAACCTCAACACATAAACCTGTCCCCTGGGTCTGGGCTGGCTATAACCTACCTCAACCTCAACACATAAACCTGTCCCCTGGGTCTGGGCTGGCTATAACCTACCTCAACCTCAACACATAAACCTGTCCCCTGGGTCTGGGCTGGCTATAACCTACCTCAACCTCAACACATAAACCTGTCCCCTGGGTCTGGGCTGGCTATAACCTACCTCAACCTCAACACATAAACCTGTCCCCTGGGTCTGGGCTGGCTATAACCTACCTCAACCTCAACACATAAACCTGTCCCCTGGGTCTGGGCTGGCTATAACCTACCTCAACCTCAACACATAAACCTGTCCCCTGGGTCTGGGCTGGCTATAACCTACCTCAACCTCAACACATAAACCTGTCCCCTGGGTCTGGGCTGGCTATAACCAACCTCAACCTCAACACATAAACCTGTCCCCTGGGTCTGGGCTGGCTATAACCTACCTCAACACATAAACCTGTCCTCTGGGTCTGGGCTGGCTATAACCTACCTCAACACATAAACCTGTCCCCTGGGTCTGGGCTGGCTATAACCTACCTCAACACATAAACCTGTCCTCTGGGTCTGGGCTGGCTATAACCTACCTCAACACATAAACCTGTCCCCTGGGTCTGGGCTGGCTATAACCTACCTCAACACATAAACCTGTCCCCTGGGTCTGGGCTGGCTATAACCTACCTCAACCTCAACACATAAACCTGTCCTCTGGGTCTGGGCTGGCTATAACCTACCTCAACCTCAACACATAAACCTGTCCCCTGGGTCTGGGCTGGCTATAACCTACCTCAACCTCAACACATAAACCTGTCCCCTGGGTCTGGGCTGGCTATAACCTACCTCAACCTCAACACATAAACCTGTCCCCTGGGTCTGGGCTGGCTATAACCTACCTCAACCTCAACACATAAACCTGTCCCCTGGGTCTGGGCTGGCTATAACCTACCTCAACCTCAACACATAAACCTGTCCCCTGGGTCTGGGCTGGCTATAACCTACCTCAACCTCAACACATAAACCTGTCCTCTGGGTCTGGGCTGGCTATAACCTACCTCAACACATAAACCTGTCCTCTGGGTCTGGGCTGGCTATAACCAACCTCAACACATAAACCTGTCCCCTGGGTCTGGGCTGGCTATAACCAACCTCAACCTCAACTCATAAACCTGTCCTCTGGGTCTGGGCTGGCTATAACCAACCTCAACACATAAACCTGTCCCCTGGGTCTGGGCTGGCTATAACCTACCTCAACCTCAACACATAAACCTGTCCCCTGGGTCTGGGCTGGCTATAACCTACCTCAACCTCAACACATAAACCTGTCCTCTGGGTCTGGGCTGGCTATAACCTACCTCAACACATAAACCTGTCCTCTGGGTCTGGGCTGGCTATAACCTACCTCAACACATAAACCTGTCCCCTGGGTCTGGGCTGGCTATAACCTACCTCAACACATAAACCTGTCCCCTGGGTCTGGGCTGGCTATAACCTACCTCAACCTCAACACATAAACCTGTCCCCTGGGTCTGGGATAGCTATAACCTACCTCAACCTCAACACATAAACCTGTCCCCTGGGTCTGGGCTGGCTATAACCTACCTCAACCTCAACACATAAACCTGTCCCCTGGGTCTGGGCTGGCTATAACCTACCTCAACCTCAACACATAAACCTGTCCTCTGGGTCTGGGCTGGCTATAACCTACCTCAACACATAAACCTGTCCCCTGGGTCTGGGCTGGCTATAACCTACCTCAACCTCAACACATAAACCTGTCCCCTGGGTCTGGGCTGGCTATAACCAACCTCAACCTCAACACATAAACCTGTCCCCTGGGTCTGGGCTGGCTATAACCTACCTCAACACATAAACCTGTCCTCTGGGTCTGGGCTGGCTATAACCTACCTCAACACATAAACCTGTCCCCTGGGTCTGGGCTGGCTATAACCTACCTCAACACATAAACCTGTCCCCTGGGTCTGGGCTGGCTATAACCTACCTCAACCTCAACACATAAACCTGTCCTCTGGGTCTGGGCTGGCTATAACCTACCTCAACCTCAACACATAAACCTGTCCCCTGGGTCTGGGCTGGCTATAACCTACCTCAACCTCAACACATAAACCTGTCCCCTGGGTCTGGGCTGGCTATAACCTACCTCAACCTCAACACATAAACCTGTCCCCTGGGTCTGGGCTGGCTATAACCTACCTCAACCTCAACACATAAACCTGTCCCCTGGGTCTGGGCTGGCTATAACCTACCTCAACCTCAACACATAAACCTGTCCCCTGGGTCTGGGCTGGCTATAACCTACCTCAACCTCAACACATAAACCTGTCCCCTGGGTCTGGGCTGGCTATAACCTACCTCAACCTCAACACATAAACCTGTCCCCTGGGTCTGGGCTGGCTATAACCTACCTCAACCTCAACACATAAACCTGTCCCCTGGGTCTGGGCTGGCTATAACCAACCTCAACCTCAACACATAAACCTGTCCCCTGGGTCTGGGCTGGCTATAACCTACCTCAACACATAAACCTGTCCTCTGGGTCTGGGCTGGCTATAACCTACCTCAACACATAAACCTGTCCCCTGGGTCTGGGCTGGCTATAACCTACCTCAACACATAAACCTGTCCTCTGGGTCTGGGCTGGCTATAACCTACCTCAACACATAAACCTGTCCCCTGGGTCTGGGCTGGCTATAACCTACCTCAACACATAAACCTGTCCCCTGGGTCTGGGCTGGCTATAACCTACCTCAACCTCAACACATAAACCTGTCCTCTGGGTCTGGGCTGGCTATAACCTACCTCAACCTCAACACATAAACCTGTCCCCTGGGTCTGGGCTGGCTATAACCTACCTCAACCTCAACACATAAACCTGTCCCCTGGGTCTGGGCTGGCTATAACCTACCTCAACCTCAACACATAAACCTGTCCCCTGGGTCTGGGCTGGCTATAACCTACCTCAACCTCAACACATAAACCTGTCCCCTGGGTCTGGGCTGGCTATAACCTACCTCAACCTCAACACATAAACCTGTCCCCTGGGTCTGGGCTGGCTATAACCTACCTCAACCTCAACACATAAACCTGTCCTCTGGGTCTGGGCTGGCTATAACCTACCTCAACACATAAACCTGTCCCCTGGGTCTGGGCTGGCTATAACCTACCTCAACCTCAACACATAAACCTGTCCCCTGGGTCTGGGCTGGCTATAACCAACCTCAACCTCAACACATAAACCTGTCCCCTGGGTCTGGGCTGGCTATAACCTACCTCAACACATAAACCTGTCCCCTGGGTCTGGGCTGGCTATAACCTACCTCAACACATAAACCTGTCCCCTGGGTCTGGGCTGGCTATAACCTACCTCAACACATAAACCTGTCCCCTGGGTCTGGGCTGGCTATAACCAACCTCAACCTCAACACATAAACCTGTCCCCTGGGTCTGGGCTGGCTATAACCTACCTCAACACATAAACCTGTCCTCTGGGTCTGGGCTGGCTATAACCTACCTCAACACATAAACCTGTCCCCTGGGTCTGGGCTGGCTATAACCTACCTCAACACATAAACCTGTCCCCTGGGTCTGGGCTGGCTATAACCTACCTCAACCTCAACACATAAACCTGTCCTCTGGGTCTGGGCTGGCTATAACCTACCTCAACACATAAACCTGTCCCCTGGGTCTGGGCTGGCTATAACCTACCTCAACCTCAACACATAAACCTGTCCTCTGGGTCTGGGCTGGCTATAACCTACCTCAACACATAAACCTGTCCCCTGGGTCTGGGCTGGCTATAACATACCTCAACCTCAACACATAAACCTGTCCTCTGGGTCTGGGCTGGCTATAACCAACCTCAACCTCAACACATAAACCTGTCCTCTGGGTCTGGGCTGGCTATAACCAACCTCAACACATAAACCTGTCCCCTGGGTCTGGGCTGGCTATAACCTACCTCAACCTCAACACATAAACCTGTCCCCTGGGTCTGGGCTGGCTATAACCAACCTCAACACATAAACCTGTCCTCTGGGTCTGGGCTGGCTATAACCTACCTCAACCTCAACACATAAACCTGTCCCCTGGGTCTGGGCTGGCTATAACCTACCTCAACCTCAACACATAAACCTGTCCCCTGGGTCTGGGCTGGCTATAACCTACCTCAACCTCAACACATAAACCTGTCCCCTGGGTCTGGGCTGGCTATAACCTACCTCAACACATAAACCTGTCCCCTGGGTCTGGGCTGGCTATAACCTACCTCAACACATAAACCTGTCCTCTGGGTCTGGGCTGGCTATAACCTACCTCAACCTCAACACATAAACCTGTCCCCTGGGTCTGGGCTGGCTATAACCTACCTCAACCTCAACACATAAACCTGTCCCCTGGGTCTGGTCTGGCTATAACCTACCTCAACCTCAACACATAAACCTGTCCTCTGGGTCTGGGCTGGCTATAACCTACCTCAACACATAAACCTGTCCCCTGGGTCTGGGCTGGCTATAACCTACCTCAACCTCAACACATAAACCTGTCCTCTGGGTCTCGGCTGGCTATAACCAACCTCAACCTCAACTCATAAACCTGTCCTCTGGGTCTGGGCTGGCTATAACCAACCTCAACACATAAACCTGTCCCCTGGGTCTGGGCTGGCTATAACCTACCTCAACCTCAACACATAAACCTGTCCCCTGGGTCTGGGCTGGCTATAACCTACCTCAACCTCAACACATAAACCTGTCCTCTGGGTCTGGGCTGGCTATAACCTACCTCAACACATAAACCTGTCCTCTGGGTCTGGGCTGGCTATAACCTACCTCAACACATAAACCTGTCCCCTGGGTCTGGGCTGGCTATAACCTACCTCAACACATAAACCTGTCCCCTGGGTCTGGGCTGGCTATAACCTACCTCAACCTCAACACATAAACCTGTCCCCTGGGTCTGGGCTGGCTATAACCTACCTCAACCTCAACACATAAACCTGTCCTCTGGGTCTGGGCTGGCTATAACCTACCTCAACACATAAACCTGTCCCCTGGGTCTGGGCTGGCTATAACCTACCTCAACCTCAACACATAAACCTGTCCCCTGGGTCTGGGCTGGCTATAACCAACCTCAACCTCAACACATAAACCTGTCCCCTGGGTCTGGGCTGGCTATAACCTACCTCAACACATAAACCTGTCCTCTGGGTCTGGGCTGGCTATAACCTACCTCAACACATAAACCTGTCCCCTGGGTCTGGGCTGGCTATAACCTACCTCAACACATAAACCTGTCCCCTGGGTCTGGGCTGGCTATAACCAACCTCAACCTCAACACATAAACCTGTCCCCTGGGTCTGGGCTGGCTATAACCTACCTCAACACATAAACCTGTCCTCTGGGTCTGGGCTGGCTATAACCTACCTCAACACATAAACCTGTCCCCTGGGTCTGGGCTGGCTATAACCTACCTCAACACATAAACCTGTCCCCTGGGTCTGGGCTGGCTATAACCTACCTCAACCTCAACACATAAACCTGTCCTCTGGGTCTGGGCTGGCTATAACCTACCTCAACACATAAACCTGTCCCCTGGGTCTGGGCTGGCTATAACCTACCTCAACCTCAACACATAAACCTGTCCCCTGGGTCTGGGCTGGCTATAACCAACCTCAACACATAAACCTGTCCTCTGGGTCTGGGCTGGCTATAACCTACCTCAACCTCAACACATAAACCTGTCCCCTGGGTCTGGGCTGGCTATAACCTACCTCAACCTCAACACATAAACCTGTCCCCTGGGTCTGGGCTGGCTATAACCTACCTCAACCTCAACACATAAACCTGTCCCCTGGGTCTGGGCTGGCTATAACCTACATCAACACATAAACCTGTCCCCTGGGTCTGGGCTGGCTATAACCTACCTCAACCTCAACACATAAACCTGTCCCCTGGGTCTGGGCTGGCTATAACCTACCTCAACCTCAACACATAAACCTGTCCTCTGGGTCTGGGCTGGCTATAACCTACCTCAACACATAAACCTGTCCCCTGGGTCTGGGCTGGCTATAACCTACCTCAACCTCAACACATAAACCTGTCCCTGGGTCTGGGCTGGCTATAACCAACCTCAACCTCAACACATAAACCTGTCCCCTGGGTCTGGGCTGGCTATAACCTACCTCAACACATAAACCTGTCCTCTGGGTCTGGGCTGGCTATAACCTACCTCAACACATAAACCTGTCCCCTGGGTCTGGGCTGGCTATAACCTACCTCAACACATAAACCTGTCCCCTGGGTCTGGGCTGGCTATAACCTACCTCAACCTCAACACATAAACCTGTCCTCTGGGTCTGGGCTGGCTATAACCTACCTCAACACATAAACCTGTCCCCTGGGTCTGGGCTGGCTATAACCTACCTCAACCTCAACACATAAACCTGTCCCCTGGGTCTGGGCTGGCTATAACCAACCTCAACACATAAACCTGTCCTCTGGGTCTGGGCTGGCTATAACCTACCTCAACCTCAACACATAAACCTGTCCCCTGGGTCTGGGCTGGCTATAACCTACCTCAACCTCAACACATAAACCTGTCCCCTGGGTCTGGGCTGGCTATAACCAACCTCAACCTCAACACATAAACCTGTCCCCTGGGTCTGGGCTGGCTATAACCTACCTCAACACATAAACCTGTCCTCTGGGTCTGGGCTGGCTATAACCTACCTCAACACATAAACCTGTCCCCTGGGTCTGGGCTGGCTATAACCTACCTCAACACATAAACCTGTCCCCTGGGTCTGGGCTGGCTATAACCTACCTCAACCTCAACACATAAACCTGTCCTCTGGGTCTGGGCTGGCTATAACCTACCTCAACACATAAACCTGTCCCCTGGGTCTGGGCTGGCTATAACCTACCTCAACCTCAACACATAAACCTGTCCCCTGGGTCTGGGCTGGCTATAACCAACCTCAACACATAAACCTGTCCTCTGGGTCTGGGCTGGCTATAACCTACCTCAACCTCAACACATAAACCTGTCCCCTGGGTCTGGGCTGGCTATAACCTACCTCAACCTCAACACATAAACCTGTCCCCTGGGTCTGGGCTGGCTATAACCTACCTCAACCTCAACACATAAACCTGTCCCCTGGGTCTGGGCTGGCTATAACCTACATCAACACATAAACCTGTCCCCTGGGTCTGGGCTGGCTATAACCTACCTCAACACATAAACCTGTCCTCTGGGTCTGGGCTGGCTATAACCTACCTCAACCTCAACACATAAACCTGTCCCCTGGGTCTGGGCTGGCTATAACCTACCTCAACCTCAACACATAAACCTGTCCCCTGGGTCTGGTCTGGCTATAACCTACCTCAACCTCAACACATAAACCTGTCCTCTGGGTCTGGGCTGGCTATAACCTACCTCAACACATAAACCTGTCCCCTGGGTCTGGGCTGGCTATAACCTACCTCAACCTCAACACATAAACCTGTCCTCTGGGTCTCGGCTGGCTATAACCAACCTCAACCTCAACTCATAAACCTGTCCTCTGGGTCTGGGCTGGCTATAACCAACCTCAACACATAAACCTGTCCCCTGGGTCTGGGCTGGCTATAACCTACCTCAACCTCAACACATAAACCTGTCCCCTGGGTCTGGGCTGGCTATAACCTACCTCAACCTCAACACATAAACCTGTCCTCTGGGTCTGGGCTGGCTATAACCTACCTCAACACATAAACCTGTCCTCTGGGTCTGGGCTGGCTATAACCTACCTCAACACATAAACCTGTCCCCTGGGTCTGGGCTGGCTATAACCTACCTCAACACATAAACCTGTCCCCTGGGTCTGGGCTGGCTATAACCTACCTCAACCTCAACACATAAACCTGTCCCCTGGGTCTGGGCTGGCTATAACCTACCTCAACCTCAACACATAAACCTGTCCTCTGGGTCTGGGCTGGCTATAACCTACCTCAACACATAAACCTGTCCCCTGGGTCTGGGCTGGCTATAACCTACCTCAACCTCAACACATAAACCTGTCCCCTGGGTCTGGGCTGGCTATAACCAACCTCAACCTCAACACATAAACCTGTCCCCTGGGTCTGGGCTGGCTATAACCTACCTCAACACATAAACCTGTCCTCTGGGTCTGGGCTGGCTATAACCTACCTCAACACATAAACCTGTCCCCTGGGTCTGGGCTGGCTATAACCTACCTCAACACATAAACCTGTCCTCTGGGTCTGGGCTGGCTATAACCTACCTCAACACATAAACCTGTCCCCTGGGTCTGGGCTGGCTATAACCTACCTCAACACATAAACCTGTCCCCTGGGTCTGGGCTGGCTATAACCTACCTCAACCTCAACACATAAACCTGTCCTCTGGGTCTGGGCTAGCTATAACCAACCTCAACCTCAACACATAAACCTGTCCCCTGGGTCTGGGCTGGCTATAACCTACCTCAACCTCAACACATAAACCTGTCCCCTGGGTCTGGGCTAGCTATAACCAACCTCAACACATAAACCTGTCCCCTGGGTCTGGGCTAGCTATAACCTACCTCAACCTCAACACATAAACCTGTCCTCTGGGTCTGGGCTGGCTATAACCTACCTCAACACATACACCTGTCCCCTGGGTCTGGGCTGGCTATAACCAACCTCAACACATAAACCTGTCCTCTGGGTCTGGGCTGGCTATAACCAACCTCAACCTCAACTCATAAACCTGTCCTCTGGGTCTGGGCTGGCTATAACCAACCTCAACACATAAACCTGTCCCCTGGGTCTGGGCTGGCTATAACCTACCTCAACCTCAACACATAAACCTGTCCCCTGGGTCTGGGCTGGCTATAACCTACCTCAACCTCAACACATAAACCTGTCCCCTGGGTCTGGGCTGGCTATAACCTACCTCAACCTCAACACATAAACCTGTCCCTGGGTCTGGGCTGGCTATAACCTACCTCAACCTCAACACATAAACCTGTCCCCTGGGTCTGGGCTGGCTATAACCTACCTCAACCTCAACACATAAACCTGTCCCCTGGGTCTGGGCTGGCTATAACCTACCTCAACACATAAACCTGTCCCCTGGGTCTGGGCTGGCTATAACCAACCTCAACCTCAACACATAAACCTGTCCCCTGGGTCTGGGCTGGCTATAACCTACCTCAACACATAAACCTGTCCTCTGGGTCTGGGCTGGCTATAACCTACCTCAACACATAAACCTGTCCCCTGGGTCTGGGCTGGCTATAACCTACCTCAACACATAAACCTGTCCCTGGGTCTGGGCTGGCTATAACCTACCTCAACCTCAACACATAAACCTGTCCTCTGGGTCTGGGCTGGCTATAACCTACCTCAACACATAAACCTGTCCCCTGGGTCTGGGCTGGCTATAACCTACCTCAACCTCAACACATAAACCTGTCCCCTGGGTCTGGGCTGGCTATAACCAACCTCAACACATAAACCTGTCCTCTGGGTCTGGGCTGGCTATAACCTACCTCAACCTCAACACATAAACCTGTCCCCTGGGTCTGGGCTGGCTATAACCTACCTCAACCTCAACACATAAACCTGTCCCCTGGGTCTGGGCTGGCTATAACCTACCTCAACCTCAACACATAAACCTGTCCCCTGGGTCTGGGCTGGCTATAACCTACATCAACACATAAACCTGTCCTCTGGGTCTGGGCTGGCTATAACCTACCTCAACACATAAACCTGTCCCCTGGGTCTGGGCTGGCTATAACCTACCTCAACACATAAACCTGTCCCCTGGGTCTGGGCTGGCTATAACCTACCTCAACCTCAACACATAAACCTGTCCTCTGGGTCTGGGCTAGCTATAACCAACCTCAACCTCAACACATAAACCTGTCCCCTGGGTCTGGGCTGGCTATAACCTACCTCAACCTCAACACATAAACCTGTCCCCTGGGTCTGGGCTAGCTATAACCAACCTCAACACATAAACCTGTCCCCTGGGTCTGGGCTAGCTATAACCTACCTCAACCTCAACACATAAACCTGTCCTCTGGGTCTGGGCTGGCTATAACCTACCTCAACACATACACCTGTCCCCTGGGTCTGGGCTGGCTATAACCAACCTCAACACATAAACCTGTCCTCTGGGTCTGGGCTGGCTATAACCAACCTCAACCTCAACTCATAAACCTGTCCTCTGGGTCTGGGCTGGCTATAACCAACCTCAACACATAAACCTGTCCCCTGGGTCTGGGCTGGCTATAACCTACCTCAACCTCAACACATAAACCTGTCCCCTGGGTCTGGGCTGGCTATAACCTACCTCAACCTCAACACATAAACCTGTCCTCTGGGTCTGGGCTGGCTATAACCTACCTCAACACATAAACCTGTCCTCTGGGTCTGGGCTGGCTATAACCTACCTCAACACATAAACCTGTCCCCTGGGTCTGGGCTGGCTATAACCTACCTCAACACATAAACCTGTCCCCTGGGTCTGGGCTGGCTATAACCTACCTCAACCTCAACACATAAACCTGTCCCCTGGGTCTGGGATAGCTATAACCTACCTCAACCTCAACACATAAACCTGTCCCCTGGGTCTGGGCTGGCTATAACCTACCTCAACCTCAACACATAAACCTGTCCCCTGGGTCTGGGCTGGCTATAACCTACCTCAACCTCAACACATAAACCTGTCCTCTGGGTCTGGGCTGGCTATAACCTACCTCAACACATAAACCTGTCCCCTGGGTCTGGGCTGGCTATAACCTACCTCAACCTCAACACATAAACCTGTCCCCTGGGTCTGGGCTGGCTATAACCAACCTCAACCTCAACACATAAACCTGTCCCCTGGGTCTGGGCTGGCTATAACCTACCTCAACCTCAACACATAAACCTGTCCCCTGGGTCTGGGCTGGCTATAACCTACCTCAACCTCAACACATAAACCTGTCCTCTGGGTCTGGGCTGGCTATAACCTACCTCAACACATAAACCTGTCCTCTGGGTCTGGGCTGGCTATAACCTACCTCAACACATAAACCTGTCCCCTGGGTCTGGGCTGGCTATAACCTACCTCAACACATAAACCTGTCCCCTGGGTCTGGGCTGGCTATAACCTACCTCAACCTCAACACATAAACCTGTCCCCTGGGTCTGGGCTGGCTATAACCTACCTCAACCTCAACACATAAACCTGTCCCCTGGGTCTGGGCTGGCTATAACCTACCTCAACCTCAACACATAAACCTGTCCCCTGGGTCTGGGCTGGCTATAACCTACCTCAACCTCAACACATAAACCTGTCCTCTGGGTCTGGGCTGGCTATAACCTACCTCAACACATAAACCTGTCCCCTGGGTCTGGGCTGGCTATAACCTACCTCAACCTCAACACATAAACCTGTCCCCTGGGTCTGGGCTGGCTATAACCAACCTCAACCTCAACACATAAACCTGTCCCCTGGGTCTGGGCTGGCTATAACCTACCTCAACACATAAACCTGTCCTCTGGGTCTGGGCTGGCTATAACCAACCTCAACACATAAACCTGTCCCCTGGGTCTGGGCTGGCTATAACCTACCTCAACCTCAACACATAAACCTGTCCCCTGGGTCTGGGCTGGCTATAACCTACCTCAACCTCAACACATAAACCTGTCCTCTGGGTCTGGGCTGGCTATAACCTACCTCAACACATAAACCTGTCCTCTGGGTCTGGGCTGGCTATAACCTACCTCAACACATAAACCTGTCCCCTGGGTCTGGGCTGGCTAGCCCTGTCCCTGGGTCTGGGCTGGCTATAACCTACCTCAACACATAAACCTGTCCCCTGGGTCTGGGCTGGCTATAACCTACCTCAACCTCAACACATAAACCTGTCCCCTGGGTCTGGGCTGGCTATAACCTACCTCAACCTCAACACATAAACCTGTCCTCTGGGTCTGGGCTGGCTATAACCTACCTCAACACATAAACCTGTCCCCTGGGTCTGGGCTGGCTATAACCTACCTCAACCTCAACACATAAACCTGTCCCCTGGGTCTGGGCTGGCTATAACCAACCTCAACCTCAACACATAAACCTGTCCCCTGGGTCTGGGCTGGCTATAACCTACCTCAACACATAAACCTGTCCTCTGGGTCTGGGCTGGCTATAACCTACCTCAACACATAAACCTGTCCCCTGGGTCTGGGCTGGCTATAACCTACCTCAACACATAAACCTGTCCTCTGGGTCTGGGCTGGCTATAACCTACCTCAACACATAAACCTGTCCCCTGGGTCTGGGCTGGCTATAACCTACCTCAACACATAAACCTGTCCCCTGGGTCTGGGCTGGCTATAACCTACCTCAACCTCAACACATAAACCTGTCCTCTGGGTCTGGGCTGGCTATAACCAACCTCAACCTCAACACATAAACCTGTCCCCTGGGTCTGGGCTGGCTATAACCTACCTCAACCTCAACACATAAACCTGTCCCCTGGGTCTGGGCTAGCTATAACCAACCTCAACACATAAACCTGTCCCCTGGGTCTGGGCTGGCTATAACCTACCTCAACCTCAACACATAAACCTGTCCTCTGGGTCTGGGCTGGCTATAACCTACCTCAACACATACACCTGTCCCTGGGTCTGGGCTGGCTATAACCAACCTCAACACATAAACCTGTCCTCTGGGTCTGGGCTGGCTATAACCAACCTCAACCTCAACTCATAAACCTGTCCTCTGGGTCTGGGCTGGCTATAACCAACCTCAACACATAAACCTGTCCCCTGGGTCTGGGCTGGCTATAACCTACCTCAACCTCAACACATAAACCTGTCCCCTGGGTCTGGGCTGGCTATAACCTACCTCAACCTCAACACATAAACCTGTCCTCTGGGTGGGCTGGCTATAACCTACCTCAACACATAAACCTGTCCTCTGGGTCTGGGCTGGCTATAAACCTCAACCTCAACACATAAACCTGTCCCCTGGGTCTGGGCTGGCTATAACCTACCTCAACCTCAACACATAAACCTGTCCCCTGGGTCTGGGCTAGCTATAACCAACCTCAACACATAAACCTGTCCCCTGGGTCTGGGCTAGCTATAACCTACCTCAACCTCAACACATAAACCTGTCCTCTGGGTCTGGGCTGGCTATAACCTATAACACATACACCTGTCCCCTGGGTCTGGGCTGGCTATAACCAACCTCAACACATAAACCTGTCCTCTGGGTCTGGGCTGGCTATAACCAACCTCAACCTCAACTCATAAACCTGTCCTCTGGGTCTGGGCTGGCTATAACCAACCTCAACACATAAACCTGTCCCCTGGGTCTGGGCTGGCTATAACCTACCTCAACCTCAACACATAAACCTGTCCCCTGGGTCTGGGCTGGCTATAACCTACCTCAACCTCAACACATAAACCTGTCCTCTGGGTCTGGGCTGGCTATAACCTACCTCAACACATAAACCTGTCCTCTGGGTCTGGGCTGGCTATAACCTACCTCAACACATAAACCTGTCCCCTGGGTCTGGGCTGGCTATAACCTACCTCAACACATAAACCTGTCCCCTGGGTCTGGGCTGGCTATAACCTACCTCAACCTCAACACATAAACCTGTCCCCTGGGTCTGGGATAGCTATAACCTACCTCAACCTCAACACATAAACCTGTCCCCTGGGTCTGGGCTGGCTATAACCTACCTCAACCTCAACACATAAACCTGTCCCCTGGGTCTGGGCTGGCTATAACCTACCTCAACCTCAACACATAAACCTGTCCTCTGGGTCTGGGCTGGCTATAACCTACCTCAACACATAAACCTGTCCCCTGGGTCTGGGCTGGCTATAACCTACCTCAACCTCAACACATAAACCTGTCCCCTGGGTCTGGGCTGGCTATAACCAACCTCAACCTCAACACATAAACCTGTCCCCTGGGTCTGGGCTGGCTATAACCTACCTCAACACATAAACCTGTCCCTGGGTCTGGGCTGGCTATAACCTACCTCAACACATAAACCTGTCCCCTGGGTCTGGGCTGGCTATAACCTACCTCAACACATAAACCTGTCCTCTGGGTCTGGGCTGGCTATAACCTACCTCAACACATAAACCTGTCCCCTGGGTCTGGGCTGGCTATAACCTACCTCAACCTCAACACATAAACCTGTCCTCTGGGTCTGGGCTAGCTATAACCTACCTCAACCTCAACACATAAACCTGTCCCCTGGGTCTGGGCTGGCTATAACCTACCTCAACCTCAACACATAAACCTGTCCCCTGGGTCTGGGCTAGCTATAACCAACCTCAACACATAAACCTGTCCCCTGGGTCTGGGCTAGCTATAACCTACCTCAACCTCAACACATAAACCTGTCCTCTGGGTCTGGGCTGGCTATAACCTACCTCAACACATACACCTGTCCCCTGGGTCTGGGCTGGCTATAACCTACCTCAACACATAAACCTGTCCTCTGGGTCTGGGCTGGCTATAACCTACCTCAACACATAAACCTGTCCCCTGGGTCTGGGCTGGCTATAACCTACCTCAACCTCAACACATAAACCTGTCCCCTGGGTCTGGGCTGGCTATAACCTACCTCAACACAAACCTGTCCTCTGGGTCTGGGCTGGCTATAACCTACCTCAACACATAAACCTGTCCTCTGGGTCTGGGCTGGCTATAACCTCAACCTCAACACAAACCTGTCCCCTGGGTCTGGGCTGGCTATAACCTACCTCAACACAAACCTGTCCTCTGGGTCTGGGCTGGCTATAACCTACCTCAACACATAAACCTGTCCCCTGGGTCCCCTCCACCAGAGTACCTCAGCCTCCACACATAATCCCCTCCACACATAATCACCTCCACAAGAGTACCTCAGCCTCCACACATAATCCCCTCTCCGAGAGTACCTCAGCCTCCACACATAATCCCCTCTCCGAGACTACCTCAGCCTCCACACATAATCCCCTCCACACATAATCCCCTCCACACATAATCACCTCCCCTAGAGTACCTCAGCCTCCACACATAATCCCCTCCACTACAGTACCTCAGCCTCCACACATAATCCCCTCACCTAGAGTACCTGTCTCCACACATAATTCCCTCCACACATAATCACCTCCCCTAGAGTACCTCAGCCTCCACACATAATCCCCCCCACTAGAGTACCTCCGCCTCCACACATAATCCCCCCCACTAGAGTACCTCAGCCTCCACACATAATCCCCCCCACTAGAGTACCTCAGCCTCCACACATAATCCCCCCCACTAGAGTACCTCAGCCTCCACACATAATCCCCTCACCTAGAGTACCTCAGCCTCCACACATAACCCCTCCACACATAATCCCCTCCCCTAGAGTACCTCAGCCACCACACATAATCCCCTCTCCGAGAGTACCTCAACCTCCACACATAATCCCCCTCCACTAGAGTACCTCAGCCTCCACACATAATCCCCCCACTAGAGTACCTCAGCCTCCACACATAATCCCCCCACTAGAGTACCTCAGCCTCCACACATAATCCCCCCACTAGAGTACCTCAGCCTCCACACATAATCCCCTCCCCTAGAGTACCTCAGCCTCCACACATAACCCCTCCACACATAATCCCCCCCTAGAGTACCTCAGCCTCCACACATAATCCCCCCACTAGAGTACCTCAGCCTCCACCCTCCCTAGAGTACCTCAGCCTCCACACATAACCCCTCCACACATAATAATCCCCATAATCCCCTCCGAGAGTACCTCAGCCTCCACACATAACCTCCCCTAGAGCCAGCCTAACACATAATAATCAGCCTCCACACATAATCCCCTCCCCTAGAGTACCTCAGAGTACCTCAGCCTCCACACATAATAAGTCCAGCCTCCCACATAATCCCCTCCCCTAGAGTACCTCAGCCACCACACATAATCCCCTCTCCGAGAGTACCTCAGCCTCCACACATAATCCCCTCCACTAGAGTACCTCAGCCTCCACACATAACCCCCTCCCCTAGAGTACCTCAGCCTAACACATAATCCCCTCCCCTAGAGTACCTCAGCCTCCACACATAATCCCCCCCTAGAGTACCTCAGCCTCCACACATAACCCCCTCCCCTAGAGTACCTCAGCCTAACACATAATCCCCTCCCCTAGAGTACCTCAGCCTCCACACATAATCCCCCCCACTAGAGTACCTCAGCCTCCACAGAACCTTAATGATTATCCCTAGAGAGACTCAGGACACCACAGACTCCTGCTTATTGCCTCTGTGTAACCTGCTGTCCCCTGGGGTGGTTTGGCTCAGCTATGTCTCTTGGAGTGACTAATGAATAGGTTTGTCTCTTCAGCAGTTACTGCTCCTCAGGGCAGGTTGTTGATATTCTACTGGGACTATATAAACCATTAACAATAGGCTTTGGTTGTTTAAGACATCTCCTCAACACAGGTCATCTATCACCCATTAAGCCACCCCCTCAACACAGGTCCTCTATCACCCATTAAGCCACCCCCTCAACACAGGTCCTCTATCACCCATTAAGACATCCCCTCAACACAGGTCCTCTATCACCCATTAAGCCACCCCCTCAACACAGTGCCTCTATCACCCATTAAGACATCTCCTCAACACAGGTCCTCTCTCACCCATTAAGACATCTCCTCAACACAGGTCCTCTCTCACCCATTAAGCCACCCCCTCAAAACAGGTCCTCTATCACCCATTAAGCCACCCCCTCAACACAGGTCCTCTATCACCCATTAAGCCACCCCTCAACACAGGTCCTCTATCACCCATTAAGCCACCCCCTCAACACAGGTCCTCTATCACCCATTAAGCCACCCCCTCAACACAGTGCCTCTATCACCCATTAAGCCACCCCTCATCACAGGTCCTCTCTCACCCATTAAGCCATCCCCTCAACACAGGTCCTCTATCACCCATTAAGCCACCCCCTCAACACAGGTGCCTCTATCACCCATTAAGCCACCCCTCAACACAGGTCCTCTATCACCCATTAAGCCACCCCCTCAACACAGGTCCTCTATCACCCATTAAGCCACCCCCTCAACACAGTGCCTCTATCACCCATTAAGCCACCCCCTCAACACAGGTCCTCTATCACCCATTAAGCCATCCCCTCAACACAGGTCCTCTATCACCCATTAAGCCACCCCCTCAACACAGTGCCTCTATCACCCATTAAGCCACCCCCTCAACACAGGTCCTCTATCACCCATTAAGCCATCCCCTCAACACAGGTCCTCGATCACCCATTAAGCCCCCCCTCAACACAGGTCCTGGGATCACCCATTGCCACCCCCTCAACACAGGTCTCTCTCAGGGTCACCCATTAAGCTGATATCTCAAAACAGGTCCTCTATCACCCATTAAGCCACCCCTCAACACAGTGCCTCTATCACCCATTAAGCCACCTCCTCAACATAGGTCCTCTATCACCCATTAACCATCCCTCAAAACAGGTCTATCAATTAAGCCACCCCCTAACCTCAGGTTAGAATAGGACTGATCTCTCCTCAGGTTAGAATAGGACTGATCTCTCCTCAGGACTGATCTCTCCTCAGGTTAGAATAGGACTGATCTCTCCTCAGGACTGATCTCTCCTCAGGACTGATCTCTCCTCAGGTTAGAATAGGACTGATCTCTCCTCAGGACTGATCTCTCCTCAGGACTGATCTCTCCTCAGGTGAGAATAGGACTGATCTCTCCTCAGGACGGATCTCTCCTCAGGACTGATCTCTCCTCAGGTTAGAATAGGACTGATCTCCCTTTAGGACTGATCTCTCCTCAGGTTAGAATAGGACTGATCTCTCCTCAGGACTGATCTCTCCTCAGGTTAGAATAGGACTGATCTCTCCTCAGGACTGATCTCTCCTCAGGTTAGAATAGGACTGATCTCTCCTCAGGACTGATCTCTCCTAAGGTTAGAATAGGACTGATCTCTCCTCAGGTTAGAATAGGACTGATCTCTCATCAGGACTGATCTCTCCTCAGGTTAGAATAGGACTGATCTCTCCTCAGGACTGATCTCTCCTCAGGTTAGAATAGGACTGATCTCTCCTCAGGACTGATCTCTCCTCAGGTTAGAATAGGACTGATCTCTCCTCAGGACTGATCTCTCCTCAGGTTAGAATAGGACTGATCTCTCCTCAGGACTGATCTCTCCTCAGGTTAGAATAGGACTGATCTCTCCTCAGGTTAGAATAGGACTGATCTCTCCTCAGGTTAGAATAGGACTGATCTCTCCTCAGGTTAGAATAGGACTGATCTCTCCTCAGGACTGATCTCTCCTCAGGTTAGAATAGGACTGATCTCTCCTCAGGACTGATCTCTCCTCAGGTTAGAATAGGACTGATCTCTCCTCAGGACTGATCTCTCCTCAGGTTAGAATAGGACTGATCTCTCCTCAGGACTGATCTCTCCTCAGGTTAGAATAGGACTGATCTCTCCTCAGGACTGATCTCTCCTCAGGTTAGAATAGGACTGATCTCTCCTCAGGACTGATCTCTCCTCAGGTTAGAATAGGACTGATCTCTCCTCAGGACTGATCTCTCCTCAGGACTGATCTCTCCTCAGGTTAGAATAGGACTGATCTCTCCTCAGGACTGATCTCTCCTCAGGTTAGAATAGGACTGATCTCTCCTCAGGACTGATCTCTCCTCAGGTTAGAATAGGACTGATCTCTCCTCAGGTTAGAATAGGACTGATCTCTCCTCAGGACTGATCTCTCCTCAGGTTAGAATAGGACTGATCTCTCCTCAGGACTGATCTCTCCTCAGGTTAGAATAGGACTGATCTCTCCTCAGGGTAGAATAGGACTGATCTCTCCTCAGGACTGATCTCTCCTCAGGACTGATCTCTCCTCAGGTTATAATAGGACTGATCTCTCCTCAGGTTAGAATCGGACTGATCTCTCCTCAGGTCTGATCTCTCCTCAGGTTAGAATAGGACTGATCTCTCCTCAGGTTGGAATAGGACTGATCTCTCCTCAGGACTGATCTCTCCTCAGGTTAGAATAGGACTGATCTCTCCTCAGGACTGATCTCTCCTCAGGTTAGAATAGAACTGATCTCTCCTCAGGTTAGAATAGGACTGATCTCTCCTCAGGTTGGAATAGGACTGATCTCTCCTCAGGTCTGATCTCTCCTCAGGTTAGAATAGGACTGATCTCTCCTCAGGACTGATCTCTCCTCAGGACTGATCTCTCCTCAGGACTGATCTCTCCTCAGGTTAGAATAGGACTGATCTCCTCACTGGACTGATCTCTCCTCAGGTTAGAATAGGACTGATCTCTCCTCAGGACTGATCTCTCCTCAGGTTAGAATAGGACTGATCTCTCCTCAGGACTGATCTCTCCTCAGGTTAGAATAGGACTGATCTCTCCTCAGGTTAGAATAGGACTGATATCTGCTCAGGACTGATCTCTCCTCAGGTTGGAATATGACTGATCTCTCCTCAGGTTAGAATAGGACTGATCTCTCCTCAGGACTGATCTCTCCTCAGGTTAGAATAGGACTGATCTCTCCTCAGGACTGATCTCTCCTCAGGTTAGAATAGGACTGATCTCTCCTCAGGACTGATCTCTCCTCAGGTTAGAATAGGACTGATCTCTCCTCAGGACTGATCTCTCCTCAGGTTAGAATAGGACTGATCTCTCCTCAGGACTGATCTCTCCTCAGGGTAGAATAGGACTGATCTCTCCTCAGGACTGAATAGGACTGATCTCTCCTCAGGACTGATCTCTCCTCGGGTTGGGATAGGAGTGATCTCTCCTCAGGTTAGAATAGAACTGATCTCTCCTCAGGACTGATCTCTCATCAGGTTAGAATAGGACTGATCTCTCCTCAGGACTGATCTCTCCTCAGGTTAGAATCGGACTGATCTCTCCTCAGGACTGATCTCTCCTCAGGTTAGAATAGGACTGATCTCTCCTCAGGACTGATCTCTCCTCAGGACTGATCTCTCCTCAGGTTAGAATAGGACTGATCTCTCCTCAGGACTGATCTCTCCTCAGGTTAGAATAGGACTGATCTCTCCTCAGGACTGATCTCTCCTCAGGTTAGAATAGAACTGATCTCTCCTCAGGTTAGAATAGGACTGATCTCTCCTCAGGTTAGAATAGGACTGATCTCTCCTCAGGACTGATCTCTCCTCAGGACTGATCTCTCCTCAGGTTAGAATAGGACTGATCTCTCCTCAGGGTAGAATAGGACTGATCTCTCCTCAGGACTGATCTCTCCTCAGGACTGATCTCTCCTCAGGTTAGAATAGGACTGATCTCTCCTCAGGACTGATCTCTCCTCAGGACTGATCTCTCCTCAGGTTAGAATAGGACTGATCTCTCCTCAGGTTGGAATAGGACTGATCTCTCCTCAGGTCTGATCTCTCCTCAGGTTAGAATAGGACTGATCTCTCCTCAGGACTGATCTCTCCTCAGGACTGATCTCTCCTCAGGACTGATCATCTCCTCAGGTTAGAATAGGACTGATCTCTCCACAGGAAGAACTCTCCTCAGGTTATAATAGGACTGATCTCTCCTCAGGACTGATCTCTCCTCAGGTTAGAATAGGACTGATCTCTCCTCAGGACTGATCTCTCCTCAGGTTAGAATAGGACTGATCTCTCCTCAGGTTAGAATAGGACTGATATCTGCTCAGGACTGATCTCTCCTCAGGTTGGAATATGACTGATCTCTCCTCAGGACTGATCTCTCCTCAGGGTAGAATAGGACTGATCTCTCCTCAGGTTAGAATAGGACTGATCTCTCCTCAGGACCGATCTCCTCAGGTTAGAATAGGACTGATCTTCCTCAGGTCAGGGTAGAATCTGTGTTATAAATTCCTCTGGTTAGAATAGGACTGATCTCTCCTCAGGACTGATCTCTCCTGGGGGTTAGAATAGGAGTGATCTCTCCTCAGGGGATCTCTCCTCAGGTTAGAATAGGACTGATCTCTCCTAGTGGTTAGAATGGACTGATCTCAGCTCAGGACTGATTGCGTTGGACTAGTCCTAGCCAGGTTAGAATAGTGACTGATCTCTCCTCAGGACTGATCTATCCTCAGGTTAGAGCGTTGGACTGATCTCTCCTCAGGACTGAGCCTAGTGGTTAGAATTGGACTGATCTCTCCTCAGGTTAGAATCAGTGGTTGATCGTTGGACTGATAACTCCTCAGGTAGAATAGTGGTTGATCGTCCTCAGGACTGAGTAACTCCTCAGGTTAGAATAGGACTGATCTTCCTCAGACTGATCCCTCAGCAGGACTGAGCCTCCTCAGGTTAGAATAGGACAGGTAGCCTAGTCAGGTTAGAATAGGACTGAGTAACCAGCAGGTAGCCTAGTGGTTAGAATAGAACTGTCTCTCCTCAGGTTAGAATAGGACTGAGCTCTAGTGGTTAGAATAGGACTGAGTAACCAGCAGGTGAGCCTAGTGGTTAGAGCGTTGGACTAGTAACCAGCACTGTAGCCTAGTGGTTAGAGCGTTGGACTGATAACTCCTCAGGTAGAATAGGACTGATCGTCCTCAGGACTGATCTCTCCTCAGGACTGATAGCCTCAGGTGATCTCTCCTCAGGTTAGAGCGTTGGACTGTAACCAGCAGGTAGCCTAGTGGTTAGAGCGTTGGACTAGTAATCTCTCCTCAGGTCTGACTCTCCAGCAGGTAGCCTCTCCTGGTTAGAGCGTTGGACTAGTAACCAGCAGGTAGCCTGTGGTTCCTCAGCGTTTGAATAACCAGCAGGTCAGGACTGATCTGGTCCTCAGGACTGATCTCTCCTCAGGTCTGACTAGTAACCAGCAGGTAGCCTAGTGGAATAGGACTGACTAGTAACCAGCAGGTAGCCTAGTGGTTAGAGCGTTGGACTAGTAACCAGCAGGTAGCCTCAGTGGTTAGAGCGTTGGACTGTAACCAGCAGGTAGCCTGTGGTTCAGCGTTGGAATAGTAACCAGCAGGTAGCCTCAGTGGTTAGATCTCGTTGGACTGAACCAGCAGGTAGCCTAGTGGTTAGAGCGTTGGACTGATAACCAGCAGGAGCCTGTCCTCAGGTTGGAATAGGACTGATCTAGTAACCAGCAGGTAGCCTAGTGGTTAGAGCAGGTAGGACTAGTCTTCAGCAGGTAGCCTAGTGGTTAGGACGTTGATCTCTCCTCAGGTTAGAATAGGCAGGTAGCCTCAGTGGTTAGAGCAGGTAGCCAGTGGTTAGAATAGCGTTGGACTAGTAACCAGTTGGAATAGCCTAGTGGTTAGAGCGTTGGACCAGTAACCAGAGGTAGCCTAGTGGTTAGTGTTGGACTAGTCTCAGCAGGACTGAGCCTAGTGGTTAGAGCGTTGGACTGTATCTCAGGTAGCCTCAGTGGTTAGAGCGTTGGACTAGTAACCAGCAGGTAGCCTAGTGGTTAGACGTTGGACTAGTAACCAGGACTGAGCCTAGTGGTTAGAGCGTTGGACTGAGTCTCCCAGGAGGTAGCTCCTAGTGGTTAGAGCGTTGGACTAGTAACCAGCAGGTTAGCCTAGTGGTTGATCTCTCTTCAGGTTAGAATAACCAGCAGGTAGCCTCAGTGGTTAGAATTGGACTGATCTCTCCCAGCAGGTAGCCTAGTGGTTAGAGCGTTGGACTGTAACCTCTCCTCAGGACTGATCTAGCCTCAGGACTGGTTAGCGTTGGAATAACCAGCAGGTAGAAGATGAGTTACAGAGCTTTCAGAAAGTATTCAGTTGACTCATTCCACATTTGATTTCTTCAACAAACAGGTAGTTTTAGTGGTTAGTTCCTTATTGCAACAGGAAGAATATTTTGTAATATTTATAGGTAGCCTAGTGGTTAGAGCGTTGGACTTAACCAGCAGGTAGTCAGTGGTTAGAGCGTTGGACTAGTAACCAGCAGGTAGCCTAGTGGTTAGGGTTGGACAGACCAGCCTGGTAGCCTAGTGGTTGAGCGTTGGACTAGTAACCAGCAGGTAGCCTGTGGTTAGAGCGTTGGACTAGTAACCAGCAGGTAGCCTAGTGGTTAGAGCGTTGGACAGTAACCAGCAGGTAGCCTAGTGGTAAGAGCGTTGGACTAGTAACCAGCAGGTAGCCTAGTGGTTAGAGCGTTGGACTAGTAACCAGCAGGTAGCCTAGTGGTTAGAGCGTTGGACTAGTAACCAGCAGGTAGCCTAGTGGTTAGAGCGTTGGACTAGTAACCAGCAGGTAGCCTAGTGGTTAGAGCGTTGGACTAGTAACCAGCAGGTAGCCTAGTGGTTAGAGTGTTGGACTAGTAACCAGCAGGTAGCCTAGTGGTTAGAGCGTTGGACTAGTAACCAGCAGGTAGCCTAGTGGTTAGAGCGTTGGACCAGTAACCAGCAGGTAGCCTAGTGGTTAGAGCGTTGGACTAGTAACCAGCAGGTAGCCTAGTGGTTAGAGCGTTGGACTAGTAACCAGCAGGTAGCCTAGTGGTTAGAGCAGGTTGGACTAGTGGTAACCAGCAGGTAGCCTAGTGGTTAGAGCGTTGGACTAGTAACCAGCAGTGGTTAGAGCAGCCTAGTGGTTAGAGCGTTGGACTAGTAACCAGCAGGTAGCCTAGTGGTTAGAGCGTTGGACTAGTAACCAGCAGGTAGCCTAGTGGTTAGAGCGTTGGACTAGTAACCAGCAGGTAGCCTAGTGGTTAGAGCGTTGGACTAGTAACCAGCAGGTAGCCTAGTGGTTAGAGCGTTGGACTAGTAACCAGCATGTAGCCTAGTGGTTAGAGCGTTGGACTAGTAACCAGCAGGTAGCCTAGTGGTTAGAGCGTTGGACTAGTAACCAGCAGGTAGCCTAGTGGTTAGAGCGTTGGACTAGTAACCAGCAGGTAGCCTAGTGGTTAGAGCGTTGGACCAGTAACCAGCAGGTAGCCTAGTGGTTAGAGCAGGTAGCCTAGTGGTTAGAGCAGGTAGCCTAGTGGTTAGAGCGTTGGACCAGTAACCAGCAGGTAGCCTAGTGGTTAGAGCAGGTAGCCTAGTGGTTAGAGCGTTGGACTAGTAACCAGCAGGTAGCCTAGTGGTTAGAGCGTTGGACTAGTAACCAGCAGGTAGCCTAGTGGTTAGAGCGTTGGACCAGTAACCAGCAGGTAGCCTAGTGGTTAGAGCGTTGGACCAGTAACCAGCAGGTAGCCTAGTGGTTAGAGCGTTGGACCAGTAACCAGCAGGTAGCCTAGTGGTTAGAGCGTTGGACCAGTAGGTAGCCTAGTGGTTAGAGCAGGTAGCCTAGTGGTTAGAGCGTTGGACTAGTAACCAGCAGGTAGCCTAGTGGTTAGAGCGTTGGACTAGTAACCAGCAGGTAGCCTAGTGGTTAGAGCGTTGGACCAGTAACCAGCAGGTAGCCTAGTGGTTAGAGCGTTGTCGTTCTGCTTCCTGCAGTTAACCCACTGTTCAAATCAAATCAAATGTATTTATATAGCCCTTCGTACATCAGCTGATATCCCAGGCCATCATTGAAAATAAGAATGTGTTCTTAACGGACTTGCCTGGTTAAATAATATAATTTATAAATCATGTTGAACACTATCATTGAACACAGAGTGAGTCCATGCAATTTATTGTGTGCCCTGTTGAGCACATTTTGACTGAGGTTGAATACTTATTGACTCAGCTTTTCGTTTGTCATTGACATTATGGGGTATTGTGTGTAGGCCAGTGACACAAATCTGGATTTGATCCATTTTAATCCATTTTTTAATTCACAACAAAATGTAAAAAGTCCCTCCTTTCTGAGGGCATCTACTTTCCATGACCGTCCTCTTCCATACAGGTGTATATATATATATATATATCATATACAATGCAGATGCTATTATTTATTACCTACCGTTTAGTATGTCTCCTCCATCTCACAACATCTTGTTTGTGTGTTTGTCTCCTCAGCTCTCCTGTGGGTGCTGTCTCCTCAGCTCTCCTGTGGGTGCTGTCTCCTCAGCTCTCCTGTGGGTGCTGTCTCCTCAGCTCTCCTGTGGGTGCTGTCTCCTCAGCTCTCCTGTGGGTGCTGTCTCCTCAGCTCTCCTGTGGGTGCTGTCTCCTCAGCTCTCCTGTGGGTGCTGTCTCCTCAGCTCTCCTGTGGGTGCTGTCTCCTCAGCTCTCCTGTGGGTGCTGTCTCCTCAGCTCACCTGTGGGTGCTGTCTCCTCAGCTCTCTGCGGGTGCTGTCTCCTCAGCTCTCCTGTGGGTGCTGTCTCCTCAGCTCTCCTGTGGGTGCTGTCTCCTCAGCTCTCCTGTGGGTGCTGTCTCCTCAGCTCTCCTGTGGGTGCTGTCTCCTCAGCTCTCCTGTGGTGCTGTATCCGGTAGCGGCATGGTCTACGCCCAATCAACAGACAGCATCAAGCCCTCCCTCCTCTCCCCCTCCTTTACCCTCCCCATGACCTTTAACCTCTCAGACTGGGGCAACAACAGTTCAGCGACACCCTCCATCTGGAACCACGACGCCCTCTCCTCTTCCTCCTCCTCCTCCTCTTCCTCCTCCGGCCTCCAGAACACCACCCAGGTGTGGTATGAACTCACCCCAGCGGAGGTGGCTGTTCTGGGGCTGGTGTTCAGCCTCCTGTGGTTGGTGTCCATCCTGGGTAATGTTCTAGTGTGTGTAGTGATCCACCGTAGCAGAAGGAGTCAGTCCACTACCAACTACTTTGTGGTGTCCATGGCCTGTGCCGACCTGTTGCTGTCCCTGGGCTGTGCCCCCTTCATCCTCCTCCAGGTGACCTGCGGGGGCTGGCCTCTCAGCGCTGCCGCCTGTAAGACTGTTCGTTACCTGCAGCACCTGTGTCCTGGTGTCCAGGTGTATGTTCTGCTGTCCATCTGTGTGGACCGGTTCTACACCATTGTGTACCCACTGAGCTTCAAGGTGTCCAGGGAGAAAGCGAAGAGGATGATCCTGGCCTCCTGGATGTTGGACGCCGCTTTTGTCTCTCCCTGTCTTTTCTTCTACGGCTCGGAGACGACGGCGGCGGCGGCGGACGGGGGAGGGCACTGTGACTTCTTCCTGCCGGCGGGAAGCTGGGACGGCGTTCTGTACGGTTCCGTCCACCTGCTCCTGGGGTTCCTGGTCCCGGCTGTCCTCATCGTGTGGTTCTACCAGCGCGTGGTCCAGTACATCTGGAGGCTCGGCGCCGACGGACACACGGTCAGGAGAACCATGAACATCGTCCCCAGGACTAAAGTGAAGACCATCAAGATGTTTCTCATGCTGAACGCGGTGTTCCTCCTCACCTGGACTCCCTTCTACGTGGTCCAGGTGTGGCACCCTAGTGAGGCCCCGGGCCCCAGCAGACAGGGGGCTCTGGTGTTCTGCTGTGTGGTCTGGGTGTCGTTCAGCTCCGCCGCCTCGAAACCCTCGCTCTATTCCGTCTACAACGCTAACTTCAGACGCGGCATGAGGGAGACCTTCTGCACGTCCTCTATGAAGTGTTACCGTAGCAACGCCTACACCATCACCGCCAGCTCCCGCATGGCCAAGAGTAACTACGTGGGCGTGGTGGATATCCCCGTGGCGACCAAGACGACGCTCACCAAAGATTCCGTCTACGACACGTTTGACCGCGAGGCCAAGGAGAAGAAGTTGGCCTGGCCAATCAGAGCCAACCCTCCCAACACCTTTGTCTGACGGGAGGGGAGGGAGACAGGGTTTAACTATCAATCAGAGCCAACCCTCCCAACACCTTCGTTTGACGGGAGGGGAGGGAGACGGGGTTTAACTATCAATCAGAGCCGACCCTCCCAACAACCTTCGTCTGACGAGAGGGGAGGGAGACAGGGTTTAACTATCAATCAGAACCAACCCTCCCAACAACCTTCGTCTGACGAGAGGGGAGGGAGACAGGGTTTAAGTATCGATGCTTCATTTCTGAGGATGATGTGTATTGTTGTAGAGGACAGTATCCGGGGTGCTGAAACACTGTCTTTAGTGGAACAGATGAGACCTGGCCCTGACTTGCAGAGAGAGGGAAGGTGTTCACATTGTGTTGAATCAGCAGCTAGATCCTACGTCTGTCTGCTACAGTCTGCTAACATGTCTATAGTTCTGAATCCCCTGTCTGTTAACATGTCTATAGTTCTGAATCCCCTGTCTGTTATCATGTCTATAGTTCTGAATCCCCTGTCTGTCTGTTAACATGTCTATAGTTCTGAATCCCCTGTCTGTCTGCTACAGTCTGTTAACATGTCTATAGTTCTGAATCCCCTGTCTGTCTGCTACAGTCTGTTAACATGTCTATAGTTCTGAATCCCCTGTCTGTCTGTTAACATGTCTATAGTTCTGAATCCCCTGTCTGTCTGTTAACATGTCTATAGTTCTGAATCCCCTGTCTGTCTGCTAACATGTCTATAGTTCTGAATCCCCTGTCTGTCTGCTACAGTCTGTTAACATGTCTATAGTTCTGAATCCCCTGTCTGTCTGCTACAGTCTGTTAACATGTCTCTGGTTCTGAATCCCCTGTCTGTCTGTTATCATGTCTCTGATTCTGAATCCCCTGTCTGTCTGCTAACATGTCTATGGTTCTGAATCCCCTGTCTGTCTGCTACAGTCTGTTAACATGTCTATAGTTCTGAATCCCCTGTCTGTCTGCTAACATGTCTATAGTTCTGAATCCCCTGTCTGTCTGCTACAGTCTGTTAACATGTCTATAGTTCTGAATCCCCTGTCTGTCTGCTACAGTCTGTTAACATGTCTATAGTTCTGAATCCCCTGTCTGTCTGCTACAGTCTGTTATCATGTCTATGGTTCTGAATCCCCTGTCTGTCTGTTAACATGTCTATAGTTCTGAATCCCCTGTCTGTCTGCTACAGTCTGTTAACATGTCTATAGTTCTGAATCCCCTGTCTGTCTGTTAACATGTCTATAGTTCTGAATCCCCTGTCTGTCTGTTAACATGTCTATAGTTCTGAATCCCCTGTCTGTCTGCTAACATGTCTATAGTTCTGAATCCCCTGTCTGTCTGCTACAGTCTGTTAACATGTCTATAGTTCTGAATCCCCTGTCTGTCTGCTACAGTCTGTTAACATGTCTCTGGTTCTGAATCCCCTGTCTGTCTGTTATCATGTCTCTGATTCTGAATCCCCTGTCTGTCTGCTAACATGTCTATGGTTCTGAATCCCCTGTCTGTCTGCTACAGTCTGTTAACATGTCTATAGTTCTGAATCCCCTGTCTGTCTGCTAACATGTCTATAGTTCTGAATCCCCTGTCTGTCTGCTACAGTCTGTTAACATGTCTATAGTTCTGAATCCCCTGTCTGTCTGCTACAGTCTGTTAACATGTCTATAGTTCTGAATCCCCTGTCTGTCTGCTACAGTCTGTTATCATGTCTATGGTTCTGAATCCCCTGTCTGTCTGTTAACATGTCTATAGTTCTGAATCCCCTGTCTGTCTGCTACAGTCTGTTAACATGTCTATAGTTCTGAATCCATCTGTCTGTCTGTTAACATGTCTATAGTTCTGAATCCCCTGTCTGTCTGTTAACATGTCTATAGTTCTGAACCCCTGTCTGTCTGCTAACATGTCTATAGTTCTGAATCCCCTGTCTGTCTGCTACAGTCTGTTAACATGTCTATAGTTCTGAATCCCCTGTCTGTCTGCTACAGTCTGTTAACATGTCTCTGGTTCTGAATCCCCTGTCTGTCTGTTATCATGTCTCTGATTCTGAATCCCCTGTCTGTCTGCTAACATGTCTATGGTTCTGAATCCCCTGTCTGTCTGCTACAGTCTGTTAACATGTCTATAGTTCTGAATCCCCTGTCTGTCTGCTAACATGTCTATAGTTCTGAATCCCCTGTCTGTCTGCTACAGTCTGTTAACATGTCTATAGTTCTGAATCCCCTGTCTGTCTGCTACAGTCTGTTAACATGTCTATAGTTCTGAATCCCCTGTCTGTCTGCTACAGTCTGTTATCATGTCTATGGTTCTGAATCCCCTGTCTGTCTGTCACATTGTACCATCTGTTATAACATGTACCATCTGTTATAACATGTACCATCTGTTATAACATGTACCATCTGTTATAACACATTGTACCATCTGTTATAACATGTACCATCTGTTATAACACGTACCATCTGTTATAACACATTGTACCATCTGTTATAACATGTACCATCTGTTATAACATGTACCATCTGTTATAACATGTACCATCTGTTATAACACATTGTACCATCTGTTATAACATGTACCATCTGTTATAACATGTACCATCTGTTATAACACCTTGTACCATCTGTTATAACATGTACCATCTGTTATAACATGTACCATCTGTTATAACATGTACCATCTGTTATAACATGTACCATCTGTTATAACATGTACCATCTGTTATAACATGTACCATCTGTTATAACATGTACCATCTGTTATAACATGTACCATCTGTTATAACATGTACCATCTGTTATAACATGTACCATCTGTTATAACATGTACCATCTGTTATAACATGTACCATCTGTTATAACATGTACCATCTGTTATAACACCTTGTACCATCTGTTATAACACATTGTACCATCTGTTATAACATGTACCATCTGTTATAACATGTACCATCTGTTATAACATGTACCATCTGTTATAACATGTACCATCTGTTATAACACATTGTACCATCTGTTATAACACGTGATGTTGTTATTGCTGTTGTGATCCCTGTGGTTTTCATGGAGGCTGAAGCCTTGAGGTGTTTGGTCTGACAGACGGCCTTGAACTGGACAGTCTTTGGTGGCTCCCCTGAGCCACACGCAGATGGACGCAACAGACCGAGGACCTGATTGGTTGGCGATGGACTCTCACCCCCTAACCTCTGACACCTAACCTCTGGCGATGAAGAAGTCTCATTGAAACGCTCTGCACCATAACTGGCCTTGACTGCTCTCACCTGTTACTGCCAGACCCTGACCCCTAACCTCTGACCCCTAACCTCTGACTCCTACCCTCTGACCCCTAACCTCTGACCCCTAACCTCTGACTCCTAACCTCTGACTCCTAACCTCTGACTCCTAACCTCTGACCCCTAATCTCTGACTCCTAACCTCTGACCCCTAACCTCTGACCCCTAACCTCTGACTCCTAACCTCTGACTCCTAACCTCTGACTCCTAACCTCTGACTCCTAACCTCTGACCCCTAACCTCTGTCCCCTAACCTCAGTCTCTGACCCTAACCTCTGACCCCTAACCTCTGACCCCTAACCTCTGACTCCTAACCTCTGACTCCTAACCTCTGACCCCTAACCTCTGACTCCTAACCTCTGACCCCTAACCTCTGACCTCTAACCCCTGACACTAAACCCAGCCTCTAACCTGCCAGACACTCTGTTAGTCTCTGTTAGCGTGTGAAACTACTGTCTGTACTGTGATTTAAATACTCATTGCTTTCTACTGAGGAATACCTAATGAATAAAGCATCAGATGTGTACCCACAATGCAGCATTACTAGTGACAATGTGGACCTATTGTAAGATTTACCATGTGACTCATACAAAAGGGCCAAATGAATCACAATGTTATTGCCTGTATTTGAAGGATTGAAAAGGAATCAGTCTGAGGGAGATATATATATGTGTATATATATATATACTGCTCAGTCTGTCTAGAGAGATATACAGCTCAGTCTGTCTAGAGAGATATACAGCTCAGTCTGTCCAGAAAGAGATATACAGCTCAGTCTGTCCAGAGAGATATACAGCTCAGTCTGTCTAGAGAGAGATATACAGCTCAGTCTGTCCAGAGAGATATACAGCTCAGTCTGTCCAGAGAGAGATATACAGCTCAGTCTGTCTAGAGAGATATACAGCTCAGTCTGTCCAGAGAGATATACAGCTCAGTCTGTCTAGAGAGATATACAGCTCAGTCTGTCCAGAGAGATATACAGCTCAGTCTGTCCAGAGAGATATACAGCTCAGTCTGTCCAGAGAGATATACAGCTCAGTCTGTCCAGAGAGATATACAGCTCAGTCTGTCCAGAGAGATATACAGCTCAGTCTGTCTAGAGAGAGATATACAGCTCAGTCTGTCTAGAGAGATATACAGCTCAGTCTGTCCAGAGAGATATACAGCTCAGTCTGTCCAGAGAGATATACAGCTCAGTCTGTCCAGAGAGATATACAGCTCAGTCTGTCCAGAGAGAGATATACAGCTCAGTCTGTCCAGAGAGATATACAGCTCAGTCTGTCCAGAGAGATATACAGCTCAGTCTGTCCAGAGAGATATACACAGTCTGTCCAGAGAGATATACAGCTCAGTCTGTCCAGAGAGATATACAGCTCAGTCTGTCCAGAGAGATATACAGCTCAGTCTGTCCAGAGAGATATACAGCTCAGTCTGTCCAGAGAGATATACAGCTCAGTCTGTCCAGAGAGATATACAGCTCAGTCTGTCCAGAGAGATATACAGCTCAGTCTGTCCAGTCTGTTCAGAGAGATATACACAGTCTGTCAGTCTCAGTCCAGAGAGAGATATACAGCTCAGTCTGTCTAGAGAGAGAGATATACAGCTCAGTCTGTCCAGAGAGAGATATACAGCTCAGTCTGTCCAGAGAGATATACAGCTCAGTCTGTCCAGAGAGAGATATACAGCTCAGTCTGTAGAGAGAGATATACAGCTCAGTCTGTCCAGAGAGATATACAGCTCAGTCTGTCCAGAGAGATATACAGCTCAGTCTGTCAGAGAGATATACAGCTCAGTCTGTCTAGAGAGACTACAGCTCAGTCTGTCTAGAGAGATATACAGCTCAGTCTGTCTAGAGAGAGATATACAGCTCAGTCTGTCTAGAGAGATATACAGCTCAGTCTGTCTAGAGAGGACATATACAGGAGACAGAATACAGCTCAGTCTGTCTAGAGAAGAGATATACAGCTCAGTCTGAGACAGATATACAGCTCAGTCTGTCTAAGAGAGATATACAGCTCAGTCTGTCCAGAGAGGATATACAGCTCAGTCTGTGTAGAGAGAGATATACAGCTCAGTCTGTCCAGAGAGGACAGAATGTTGTCCAGAGAGGACATACAGCTCAGTCTGTCCAGAGAGATATACAGCTCAGTCTGTCTACAGGAGAGATATACAGCTCAGTCTGTGTAGAGAGATATACAGACACTCAGGAGTCTGTGTAGAGAGGATATACAGCTCAGTCTGTCCAGGAGACAGAATAGAGAGGACATACAGGAGACTCATGTTCTGTCAGGAGACAGAGAGAGATATACAGCTCAGTCTGTCCAGAGACAGAATATACAGCTCAGTCTGTCCAGAGAGGATATACAGCTCAGTCTGTCTAGAGAGAGATATACAGCTCAGTCTGTCCAGAGAGGATATACAGCTCAGTCTGTCTACAGGAGACAGAATGTTGTAGAGAGATATACAGCTCAGTCTGTCTAGAGAGATATACAGCTCAGTCTGTCTAGAGAGAGATATACAGCTCAGTCTGTGTAGAGAGGACATATACAGCTCAGTCTGTTAAAGTAGAGAGAGATATACAGACAGTCTGTCTACAGAGACAGATATACAGCTCAGTCTGTCTAAAGAGAGAGATATACAGAGACAGTCTGTCCAGAGAGAGGACAGCTACAGGAGACAAAAGAGAGATATACAGCTACAGGAGTCTGTTGTAGAGAGGATATACAGCTCAGTCTGTCCAGAGAGATATACAGCTCAGTCTGTGTAGAGAGACACTACAGCTCAGTCTGTCTACAGGAGACAGATATACAGCTCAGGAGTCTGTGTTGAGAGATATACAGCTCAGTCTGTGTAGAGAGACATACAGAGACAGTCTGTCTACAGGAGATGTATACAGCTACAGGAGACAGTCTGTATCAGAATAACAGAATGTTGTGGGGCGGCAGCGTAGCCTAGTGGTTAGAGAATGTTTGGACTAGTAACCAGGAGAAGGTTGTGAGTTCAAACCCCAGGAGAGCTGACAAGGTACAAGGACACTACAGGGATCTGTCGTTCTGCCCCTGAACAGGCAGTTAACACTGTTCCCAGGGTCATTGAAAATAAGAATGTGTTCTTAACTGACTTGCCTGGTTA